>NC_143159.1:15677969-15966983 GCF_041381405.1 Jatropha curcas
CCGTCTTGGGATGACAAGTAGTAGAGTACAGCAACTTCGTACCAAGCTTACCCCATAAAACACGCCAAAAATGAGAAAGGAACTTGGCATCACGGTCTGAGACTATGGTGCATGGCACCCCATGCAATCTCACAACCTCCCTGAAAAACAACTCAGCAACATGGACAGCATCATCACTCTTATGGCATGCAATGAAATGTGCCATCTTACTAAACCTGTCCACAACAACAAAAATACTATCCCTACCACACTTTGTTCTGGGCAATCCAAGCACAAAATCCATAGAAACATCAGTCTAAGGCAAAGTAGGTACAGGTAAAGGCATATAAAGGCCATGAGGCATAGACTTAGACTTAGCTTGCTTACATGCTATGCACACACCACACAGTTTCTCTACATCTCTACGCATATGTTGACGCAGAACCCTATGGAAATAAATTCCATGAACTCTATGACAACTGTGTCTTCCTTCCGCCAAGAAGCTCAACAAATGCATGATGATCTTTTACGAAGGATTTCTATAAAGAAGCAAGAACACCAATAATAGAGTAAAAGAATAAGATAAACGCCACAAAAGAATTGATAAGTTTACCTTGATTCTTGATGCAATAAGAAGAATGCAATCTCACACTCTCTCTAAAGCAAGAACACGCCAAAGCATGAAGAAGAATTCTCTTTAATTGATTGAATAATAATGTGTCGTTAATTACAAAATAACAAGGTATTTATACTAATTTAAGAGGTCCAGATCCTTAAAGGATTTAGAGTTAGCTAAGGATTAGGATTTAGCAAATCTAAACCAACCAAGGATATGACTAACAAAAATCATAACAACTTAAGGATTTGGATATCTAATCCAAATCTACTAAAGATTAGCTAAATCTAAACAAATCTAGGATAAGGATTAACTAATCCAAATCAACTAAAGATTAGCTAAAATCTAAACAAATTTAGGATAAGGAATAATTAATCCAAATCAACTAAGGATAAGGAGTAATTAATCCAAACCAACTAAGGATAAGGAATAATTAATCCAAACCAACTAAGGATAAGGACTAACTAATCCAAACAAACTAAGGATAAGGAACAATTAATCCAAACCAACTAAGGATAAGGAATAATTAATCCAAACCAACTAAGGATAAAAATTAAAAGGGTGGCCCAATTTATTGGTGGCCCAACCCATTAACAATATTACAACTCAAAACTAACAAAAATGGGCTAACTTATTACGCCAAAGTTAGGCTCTAGTATGGCCAGAGCATGCCATATGCTGGAATTTCAGATTCCATCTCAACATGTGCTTCCATTAATGTGAGAAACTTAGGTGTTCTCCATGCTTCCTTGAGATCTATGGTTGAGTGGTAGCGATTCCGTATCATATGTGGGCAAAAGAAATGTTCAGCAAGTATATCATATGTCTTAAGAACCCTAAAGTGCCCCATAAGTCCCCCAAAATGTGATTCTAACACAAGCAATTGACGCATAGAACATTTGGGTATACAAAGTTGATTTCCCTTAAATAAAAACCCCTCATGCCTAAAGAACTTGTTAAAGGCCCCATGTTCACATGCACTCCAAATAAGACCGAAGTCATCATCATCAACATACAAGGATTTTATATGCTCAAATCCTAACAACTTAGCATTGAGAGTAGTAATTAAAGCATACCTCCTAGAAAGTGCATCAGCCACAATATTTTCTTTCCCTTGCTTGTATTTAATCACAAAAGGAAACTGTTCAATGAATTCAACCCACTTACCATGTCTCTTGTTCAACTTACCTTGTCCCTTGAGGTGCTTTAAAGACTCATGGTCAGTGTGTATGACAAATTCTTTGGGTAGAAGGTAATGTGACGCGGAACCCAATGGAAATAAATTCCATGAACTCTATTGATACGGATTGAATCAAAGGATGAGATGTAAGTTTGCCTCTATGGCACCCCTCGTTTATAATGAAACGGAAACACCAATAATCGAGATTAAATGCTCTATGGCACCCCACGTTTATAAGGAAACAGTAACACCAATAATCAAGCAAAGAACAAGATAAACGTCACAAACGAATTGATAAATTTACCTTAAATTCTTGATGCAATTAGAGGAAGCAATCTCTCACTGTCACTCTAAGCAAATGGAACAAGCAAAGCTTGAACAAATGAAGTTTTTCAATTTTATCAAAATTCCGTCCTTACATGGAAGACAAGTTATTTATACTAAATAAGGAATCTAGGTTTAACAAAGCATAAAACACACAAAACACGCCTAAGTCACTCCAAGCCTTCAAGTCGATGTCACTGTAGCGAGTCAAAGTTACTGTAGAAAAGTCAAATTTACTGCAGCAAGTCAAGCTAATTGGCGCGGGCACTGTAGCAGGCGTGCTTCCCTCCACACACAAAAGGCTTGCTGAAACTTCCAGCCGAGCTCAAGATCCTAAAAAGCCTCGGCCTGATGCTTATGAAGCTAGCATCCTGAATTCCTCTAATGATGGTCTTCCATTAATACCAATAAATCATAATTTCTTAGTTCCTATCGCTAAAGAACATAGCCTCATGATTCCGCATGAAGTAGCAAAATATTATACGAAAAATCACTTTACTAATCCTTTTTTGCCTAAAGATTATCTCTATTATCAGGCTATCCTCGAAGCGACAGGCTCAGTCATCTTCACTCCTACAGTTAGAGGAGAAGGTGAATGGGCATACAGTAAGTTTGTCATAAAATGAGTTTTCTCTTATGAAGATTGGGGAACCGATTTATTTCAAACTAAAGAACTCCATCATGGCAGACCAAGGTATTTTAATTATTTTGATTATATTGATGCCTGGTCAGGTGCCCTTTGTTACGATAACCGACAAAGAAAATTTAGTTGGTTTATCGTCTTTAACCTAGCTAAAGAAGAATGGGATTTTCCCTTATGGTTTCAAGAATGGTTTTACCACTGGGGACTTTTTCCAATAGCTATGCCGGACAAAATAAGAACCCTTTATGAACAATTCTATGACATGAACCGTTCCCTTTATAATCCAAGATTAACATTTACCGTTGCATATAAAATACCATGGATTATTAAATGGGACTATCAGATTGCCATCAAGAAACAATTAAAACTTGAAGAAACTAGAGTTGAAGTTCCATGGCTAGTCAGGAGAGTTCTTTTAAGATGGTGGGACAAATGTAATTTTTTCAATCCTCCATCAGTTTATGCAGCAAAAGGACTAATTGATTTTGCTAAAAAACCCATTCCTATAAAATCATCAGCAGAAGTTACCTCTCCACTGAATTTATCCCAACTATTTAAAGAAGTTTTAACGAATATTCCTAAAGAAGAAGTTAGGAAACAATTATTTAAAATTTTGGAAGAAGATGAACCTATTCCGAAATCTAGAGAAAAAGAAAAAGCTGAATCCTCTAAATCTAGGCATGATCGCCTAAAAGAAAAGGAGATAGCGAAAGATTCCACTGACTCATCCAATAGTGACACAAAGATGGATGATCTGTTTATTGACAGCCAGGACCCATGTGACTTTTCATAAAGTAGACACCTGGCAAAAGAATCTTATCTCTTTACTAAAGAACCAAGCAAGCTTCCCTTATCGTGCTAAAGCAGTCTAGCACTTACTCTCTTTCTGACGCACACCCTGACGTCAGAAGATTCCTTTTATGTATATATATAGCCTTAGTATGTTGTGTTTTAGGCATCGAATAAAATAATCTCTCTCTTGTAAGTAGACTAGCTCTCATCCTGGAGCAATTAGCAGCCTCTAAATTAGCAGTAAACTTAGATTTTATTTATGAAGCTATTGATCAACTTCACGATCAAGTTTGTGATATAGACTACCAGCTAGGAGATCTTTGTCTCGCTTGTAATAATATTAAAGAAAAGTATCTTTCTTCCTTCCAAGTAAGTACAATTTGTTTTTATGTCTTTTATTCCTGCTATTGTTCGTAATTTATGTTTGCTTGATTTAACTAATCGTAATCAAATTCGTTTCTTTCGTCAAGAAGTCATAGATAATGGTATTGCTCTAGTTGAAGAACATATTGAAACACATAATCAATACTGTAACTATGAAGAAACTGAACGTTTATTAGCACTGTTTAATATTATTGTACGCTTCCTAGATCAACTTTTAAATTAAAAAAAAAAAAAGTGTCTACCCTGGGCGAATCTGGTATTAGAGCCTTGTTACTAAAAGTTTATTTATTTTCTTTTAAATAAATTCTAGTTTCTTTATTTTTTTTTGTTTGAACTTTCTATTGCTTCTATTACATTGTTATGGTGTATTTGCTTGTTTACTACACTCTAATTGATAATTAAAGTTGTGAATTGTTTATGTTCTTGTGCTACTATCCATCTCGTTTTGAGTCTTCTTTCTAGAATTTGTGCTTGCTTTCATTTTTAAGTTTTATTCCTTGATTGTAAATGTACTTTTGAGTTGAATTGGTTGGCCAAGATTCTGAAGTTCAATTGGAAGAATTGCAAAGAGTGATTAAAGAGTGTAAACACGTGAGGGAGTGAATTACAATAACTCAAATCTTTTGTGTTTTCTCTTTGAATACTAACCATGAGTTCAGGCAAATCTGGAGATGAGAGTCCAATTCATGATCCTCAAATGAAAGTATTCATGGAAGCAATTCAAGGACAGTTTAGAACCTTCAACAATCTTTTCCTAGACATGAAGGAGGTATTGCAAGAGATAAGAGCTTCACAAAACTCTAATACAACAAGAGCTCGTCCACAAACTAGATTTCAAGCTCATGATGATGAAGATACTGCAGAAACCAATTTCAATAAAATTGATGGAGACTTGGGATCAATCAAGATGAGGATTCCAGAATTCAAAGGCAACAACAATGGTGAAGAATTCCTTGAATGGGAAAGAAAGGTAGAACAAATCTTTGAATGCCATAACTATTCTCAAGAAAAGAAATCCCATCTTGCTGCTGTTGAATTCAAAGGTTATGCCATGTTTTGGTGGGAACAATTACTATTGAAAAGAAGAAGAAAGGGATTGCGACTTGTACCACCATGGGAGATTATGAAAGAATTGATGCACCAAAAATTTGTCCCTACTCACTACTTTAGGGATTTACACAATAAATTAGCAAGGATGGTGCAGGGAGGAAGAAGTGTTGAAGAATACTACAAGGAGATGGAGATTTGCATGGCTAGAGCCAAGATTGAGGAAGAAGAGTAAATCACCATGTCACGATTCCTTGGGGGTCTCAATAAAGACATTGCTGATGCTTTAGAGATGTATAGGTATGAAAGCTTAGAGGAGATGGTAGGTATGGCCATGAAACTTGAAAGACAGAAAAAGGGGAGATCCAACACCAATAAGTATTCCAACAACACATGGGGATCTAAATGGCCTAAAGAAGGTGAGAAGAAGGAATTTAGGGGTTCTAATTCTCAAAGGACAGATTCAACTTCAAAAGGTAAAAAAACTGTCCAAACTCCATTTAAAAGCAACAAAGGTACTTCTAACTCTACAACCCCTTCTAGAGAAATTAAATGTTTTAAATGTTTGGGGAAAGGGCAATATGCATCTCAATGTCCTAATAAAAGGGTTATGATTGTTAAAGATGATGGGAATGTTAGTTCTGAATCTGAATGTAGTGATTATGATGATATGCCTAAATTACTTGATGATAATGATGATGATGATTCAGAAAATTTAATACTTCCTGAACATGGAGAAGCTTTGGTTCCTAGACGTGCTTTGAACATGCATGTTAAAGAAGAAAGCCTTAAGCAACATGAGAATATATTTCACACTAGATGTTTGATTAGTGGAAAAGTGTGTACTCTTATTATTGATGGGGGTAGTTGCACTAATGTTGCTAGTGTAAGCATGGTAAACAAACTGAACTTGACTTGTCTCAAGCATCCTAAACCTTATAGGTTGCAATGGTTGAATGATTGTGGGGAAGTGAAAGTGACTAAATAGGTACTTGTGCCATTTTCTATTGGATGGTATGAAGATGAAATTTTGTGTGATATAGTACCTATGCAAGCTGGACATCTATTGTTGGGAAGACCATGGCAATATGATAGAAGAGCACTTCATGATGGATTCCACAATCGATATTCTTTGATTCATAAAGGGAAAAAGGTGGTTCTTGTACCATTATCACCTCAAGAGGTTTATGAAGACCAAAGAAAGATAGTTGAGAGAGAAAGAGAGGTTTCGGCCTTAAGAAAACATGAGAGTGAGAATTTGAGATTGAGAGAACAAAAGAGAGAAAAGAGTAAGGATGAGGGAAAAGAGGCCACAAAAATAACAAAACAAATTAATGGCCCAATTGTGAGAGAAAAAGAAAGAGAGGAGAAAAAGAAATAGACTTTTTATGCAAGAGCTAGAGAGGTTATGATACGGATCCACTATCACCAAACACCTATGATGGTCAAGGGAACAAGGACCACAGCAATAGCAATCCATTAGTACTTCCTAGTGGACCAATCACAAGGAGCCGTGTAAAGAAGTATGGAGCAACCATGTCCTTACACATTTAAGAACAAGTCACACAAGAGCTCCATGACATTGCTTTCAACAAGTGCTATGAAGAACTTGAAGGAACACCTAAGTTTCTCACATTAATAGAAGCACATGTTGAGTGGGAACATTAATTGGTTAGCACGCCCGTGCTAGATGGCACATCCCAGGCCGTGCCCTCGTCTGACTTGCTGAGGAAAACAACTACCTTGAAGCACCCCCGTGCCAAATAGCACACCCAGGCCGTGCTTCCCTCTGCCTCTCAACTACCTTGAAGCACCCCCGTGCCAAATAGCGCACCCAGGCCGTGCTTCCCTCTGCCTCTCACGAGGGACTCCTACATTGAAGCACGCCCGTGCCAAATAGCAAACCCAGGCCGTGCTTGTCTCTGCCTCTCATTAAGTTAGTTAGCTTATTTTGAGTTTTTACTTTGTTAATGGGTTGGGCCTCCAATATTTCGACCACCCTTGATTAGTTAGCCTTATTTTGTTTAGATTTAGTCAATCTTTAGTGGATTTGGACTAGATATCCAAATCCTTAAGTTATTATGATTTTGTTAGTCAACTCCTTAATTGGTTTAGATTTGCTAAATCCTACTCCTTAGCTAACTCTAAATCCTCTAAGGATCTGGACCTCTTAGATTAGTATAAATAGCTTGTTATTTTGTAATTATAAAACAATTATTCAATCAATTAATCAAAGAGAGATCTTCTTCTTTCATGCCTTTGGCGTGTTCATGTTTTTAGAGGGTGTGAGATTGCATTCTTCTAATTGCATCAAGAATCAAGGTAAACTTATCAATTCTTTTGTGGCGTTTATCTTATTCTTTTACTCTATTATTGGTGTTCTTGCTTCTTTAAGCTTTGGGTGCCATAGAGGGTGACGCGGAACCCAATGAAAATAAATTTCATGAACTCAATGACAAGTTTTGGAAGAGATCAAAGATCTAGAATAAATTCCCCTCTATGGCACCCAAAGCTTAAAGAAGCAAGAACACCAATAATAGAGTAAAAGAATAAGATAAACGCCACAAAGAATTGATAAGTTTACCTTGATTCTTGATGCAATTAGAAGAATGCAATCTCACACTCTCTAAAAACATGAACACGCCTAAGCATGAAGAAGTAGTCTTTAATTCATTGAATAATTGTTGAATAATTACAAAATAACAAGCTATTTATACTAATCTAAGAGGTCCAGATCCTTAAAGGATTTAGAGTTAGCTAAGGAGTAGGATTTAGCAAATCTAAACCAACTAAGGATAAGACTTAACAAAATCATAACAACTTAAGGATTTGGAGATCTAATCCAAATCCACTAAAGATTGACTAAATCTAATCAAAATAAGGCTAACTAATCAAGGGTGGTCGAAATATTGGAGGCCCAACCCATTAACAAAGCAAAAACTCAAAAATAACTAACTAATATTTGAGAGGCAGGGAGTTGCACGGTCCAGGGCGTGCCAAGGCGCACGGGCGTGCGCGCAGGTATGTGCGTTCCTCGTGAGAGGCAGAGAAGTGCACGGCCTGGGGTGTGCTGACTGGCACGGGCGTGCGCGCATGCATTAGTTTCCCTTGCGAGAGGCACTAGAGTGCACGGTCTGGGGCGTGCTATCTTGCACGGGCGTGCTTATACAAGCCTTCAAGTCAAAGTTACTGTAGCAGACGTGTCCAACTCAACATGTGCTTTCATTAATGTGAGAAACTTAGGTGTTTCTTCAAGTTCTTCATAACACTTGTTGAAAGCAAGGTCATGGAGCTCTTGTGTGATTTGCCCTTGAATGTATAAGGACATGGTTGCTCCATACTTCTTTGCACGGCTCCTTGTAATTGGTCCACTAGGAAGTGCTAATGGATTGCCATTGTTGTGGCCCTTGTTCCCTTGAGCTTCATAGGTGCTTGGTGGTAGTGGTGACGCGGAACCCAATGAAAATAAATTTCATGAACTCAATGACAAGTTTTGGAAGAGATCAAAGATCTAGAATAAACTCCCCTCTATGGCACCCAAAGCTTAAAGAAGCAAGAACACCAATAATAGAGTAAAAGAATAAGATAAACGCCACAAAGAATTGATAAGTTTACCTTGATTCTTGATGCAATTAGAAGAATGCAATCTCACACTCTCTAAAAACATGAACACGCCTAAGCATGAAGAAGTAGTCTTTAATTCATTGAATAATAGTTGAATAATTACAAAATAACAAGCTATTTATACTAATCTAAGAGGTCCAGATCCTTAGAGGATTTAGAGTTAGCTAAGGAGTAGGATTAGCAAATCTAAACCAACTAAGGAGTTGACTAACAAAATCATAACAACTTAAGGATTTGGAGATCTAATCTAAATCCACTAACGATTGACTAAATCTAATCAAAATAAGGCTAATTATTCAAGGGTGGCTGAAATATTGGAGGCCCAACCCATTAGCAAAGCAAAAACTCAAAATAAGCTAACTAACTTAATGATAGGCAGGGACAAGCACGGCCTGGGTGTGCTATTTGGCACGGGCGTGATTCAATGTAGGAGTTCCCTAGTGAGAGTCAGAGGGAAGCACGGCCAGGGTGTGCTATTTGGCACGGGGGTGCTTCAGAGTCAGAGGGAAGCACGGCCTGGGTGTGCTATTTGGCACGGGGTGTGCTTCAAGGTAGTTGTTTTCCTCAACAAGTCAGACGAGGGCACGGCCTAGGGCGTGCCATCTAGCACGGGCGTGCCATCTAGCACGGGCGTGCTAACCAATTCATGTTCCCATTCAACATGTGCTTCTATTAATGTGAGAAATTTAGGTGTTCCTTCAAGTTCTTCATAGCACTTGTTGAAAGCAAGGTCATGGAGCTCTTTTGTAACTTGTTCTTGAATGTGTAAGGACATGGTTGCTCCATACTTCTTTGCACGACTCCTTGTAATTGGTCCATTAGGAAGTGCTAATGGATTGCCATTGTTGTGGTCCTTGTTCCCTTGAGCTCCATAGGTGGTTGGTGGTAGTGGATCCGTATCATCCCCCCCTTCTTTAAAAAGATTTGTCCTCAAATCTGCATCCATGTCAAAGGGAGACAAATCACTAATATTGAAAGTTGCAGAAACACCATACTCACCTGGCAAGTCTATTTTGTAGGCATTGTCATTGATGCGCTCTAAGACTTGGAATGGACCATCTCCACGTGCATCTAGCTTACTTTTCCTTTGTTTGCGAAATCTTTCCTTGCGAAAGTGCACCCAAATCCAATCACCTGGCATAAGCACTAATTTCTTCCTGCCCTTGTTGGCTTTATCAGCATATTGTTTGTTCCTCTTTTCTATGTTGGCTCTAGCCTTCTCATGTAAAGACTTCACCAATTCTGCCTTTTTCTCACCATCTAGATTAGAAAGTTCATTCAAAGGTAAAGGAACAAGATCTAATATAGTTAGTGGATTAAAGCCATAAACAAGTTCAAATGGACTAAAACCTGAGGTAGAATGTATGGTACGATTATATGCAAACTCAATAAATGGTAAACATTCTTCCCAAGTTTTCAAGTTCTTACCCACAATGGCACGAAGCAATGTTCCTAAGGTTCTATTCACAACTTCAGTTTGTCCATCTGTTTGTGGATGACAAGTTGTAGAATAAAGCAATTTAGTTCCAAGCTTACCCCACAAAACTCTCCAAAAGTGTGAAAGAAACTTTGCATCCCTATCGGAAACTATAGTTCTTGGTACCCCATGCAATCTTACCACTTCTTTAAAGAATAGATCAGCAACATTATTGGCATCATCAGTTTTATGACAAGGAATGAAATGAGCCATCTTGCTAAATCTATCAACAACAACAAATATGCTATCTTTACCACGTTTAGTCCTAGGTAATCCAAGTACAAAGTCCATAGATATATCAATCCAAGGAGAACTAGGAACAGGTAAAGGCATGTATAATCCATGAGGCATAGACTTAGATTTGGCCTGTTTACAAGTAATACAAGAGTTACAAACCCTCTCTACATCTTTAATCATGTGAGGCCAATAAAAATGTTCATTTAACATATCATAAGTCTTATGTACCCCAAAGTGTCCCATCAATCCCCCACTATGAGATTCAAGCACAAGCAATTCACGCATAGAACATTTAGGCACACAAAGTTTGCTGCCCTTAAACAAATAACCATCATGTCTATAGAACTTATCAAATGCTCCATGCTCACATGCTACATATATGTTGCCAAAATCAGAATCATTCACATACAATTCTTTAACATACTCAAATCCAAGTAATTTAGAACTAAGAGCAGTAATTAGAGTATATCTTCTTGATAATGCATCAGCAACAACATTGTCTTTTCCATGCTTGTATTTAATCACATATGGAAATTGTTCAATAAATTCAACCCACTTACCATGTCTTTTATTGAGCTTACCTTGACCCTTCAAGTGTTTTAGGGCCTCATGGTCAGTATGGATGACAAACTCTTTAGGTAATAAGTAGTGTTGCCAAACATGTAAAGTTCTTACCAAGGCATAAAGTTCTTTGTCATAGGTTGAATAGTTGAGTTGTGCTCCATTCAACTTCTCACTAAAGTAGGTAATTGGCTTCTTTTCTTGCATTAGGACAGCCCCAATTCCCACTCCAGAAGCATCACACTCAATCTGAAAAGTATTCTCAAAATTAGGCAAAGAAAGTATAGGTGCAGAAGTTAACTTCCCTTTAAGCGTGTCAAACGCCTTTTGTTGCTCTTCTTCCCACTTGAACCCAACTTCCTTTTTGATTATTTCTGTTAGTGGTGCTGCAATTGAAGAGAAATCTTTAACAAACCTTCTATAGAAGCTTGCCAACCCATGAAAACTCCTAACTTCAGAAACTGATTTGGGAGTTGGCCACTCTTTGATAGCTTTCATTTTCTCCTCATCTACTTCAATACCTTGTGCACTCACAATAAAACCAAGAAATACAAGTCTATCTATACAAAATGTGCATTTGTTAAGTTTAACATACAACTTTTCTGTCCTCAAAGTTTGTAATACTATCCTAACATGCTCAATATGATCATTAAGAGACTTGCTATAGATGAGTATATCATCACTCTAATTAAGAAGAACATGCAAGAGCATGAGCAATTCTGCTTTTGATTCAAATTATGCCAAAAATCTCGTTTTACATCTTAAGGAGGCTATTTATATGCCTTACACAAACATAACCCTAAAGAAGAGCATCTAACTAGGCTGCCCTAGGGCCAAAACACATGGGCTTAACTCTAAAACACAAAATAAAGTCATTTCCAGCCCAAAACAAACAACTTAATATTGGGCAGATTGCATGCATCATAAAATCGACCCAAAACAACTTAAATAAACACTATGAGCCCATATCCCTTACATATTAATTAGACCAAAACAAGCAACAAGGGATAAGTACACATCCAAGCCCACTAGGAAGCACCAATGGATCCATATCAATAAGAACACATCCAAGCCCACTAGGAAGAACCAATGGATCCATATCATTCATCCGGGATCGGGAATCAAAGGAATGGGATATAAGTTCGCCTCTATGGCACCCCACGTTTATAAGGAAACGGTAACACCAATAATCGAGCAAAGAACAAGATAAACGCCACAAATGAATTGATAAGTTTACCTTAATTCTTAACGCAATTAGAGGATAGCAAATTCTCACAATCACTCTAATTAAGAAGAACATGCAAGAGCATGAGCAATTCTGCCTTTGATTCAAATTATGCCAAAAATCTCGTTTTACATCTTAAGGAGGCTATTTATATGCCTTAAACAAACATAACCCTAAAGAAGAGCATCTAACTAGGCTGCCCTAGGGCCAAAACACATGGGCTTAACTCTAAAACACAAAATAAAGTCATTTCCAGCCCAAAACAATCAACTTAATATTGGGCAGATTGCATGCATCATAAAATCGACCCAAAACAACTTAAATAAACACTATGAGCCCATATCCCTTACATATTAATTAGACCAAAACAAGCAACAAGGGATAAGTACACATCCAAGCCCACTAGGAAGCACCAATGGATCCATATCAATAAGAACACATCCAAGCCCACTAGGAAGAACCAATGGATCCATATCATTCATCCGGGATCGGGAATCAAAGGAATGGGATATAAGTTCGCCTCTATGGCACCCCACGTTTATAAGGAAACGGTAACACCAATAATCGAGCAAAGAACAAGATAAACGCCACAAATGAATTGATAAGTTTACCTTAATTCTTAACGCAATTAGAGGATAGCAAATTCTCACAATCACTCTAATTAAGAAGAACATGCAAGAGCATGAGCAATTCTGCCTTTGATTCAAATTATGCCAAAAATCTCGTTTTATCTTAAGGAGGCTATTTATATGCCTTAAACAAACATAACCCTAAAGAAGAGCATCTAACTAGGCTGCCCTAGGGCCAAAACACATGGGCTTAACTCTAAAACACAAAATAAAGTCATTTCCAGCCCAAAACAATCAACTTAATATTGGGCAGATTGCATGCATCATAAAATCGACCCAAAACAACTTAAATAAACACTATGAGCCCATATCCCTTACATATTAATTAGACCAAAACAAGCAACAAGGGATAAGTACACATCCAAGCCCACTAGGAAGCACCAATGGATCCATATCAATAAGAACACATCCAAGCCCACTAGGAAGAACCAATGGATCCATATCATTCATCCGGGATCGGGAATCAAAGGAATGGGATATAAGTTCGCCTCTATGGCACCCCACGTTTATAAGGAAACGGTAACACCAATAATCGAGCAAAGAACAAGATAAACGCCACAAATGAATTGATAAGTTTACCTTAATTCTTAACGCAATTAGAGGATAGCAAATTCTCACAATCACTCTAATTAAGAAGAACATGCAAGAGCATGAGCAATTCTGCCTTTGATTCAAATTATGCCAAAAATCTCGTTTTACATCTTAAGGAGGCTATTTATATGCCTTAAACAAACATAACCCTAAAGAAGAGCATCTAACTAGGCTGCCCTAGGGCCAAAACACATGGGCTTAACTCTAAAACACAAAATAAAGTCATTTCCAGCCCAAAACAATCAACTTAATATTGGGCAGATTGCATGCATCATAAAATCGACCCAAAACAACTTAAATAAACACTATGAGCCCATATCCCTTACATATTAATTAGACCAAAACAAGCAACAAGGGATAAGTACACATCCAAGCCCACTAGGAAGCACCAATGGATCCATATCAATAAGAACACATCCAAGCCCACTAGGAAGAACCAATGGATCCATATCATTCATCCGGGATCGGGAATCAAAGGAATGGGATATAAGTTCGCCTCTATGGCACCCCACGTTTATAAGGAAACGGTAACACCAATAATCGAGCAAAGAACAAGATAAACGCCACAAATGAATTGATAAGTTTACCTTAATTCTTAACGCAATTAGAGGATAGCAAATTCTCACAATCACTCTAATTAAGAAGAACATGCAAGAGCATGAGCAATTCTGCCTTTGATTCAAATTATGCCAAAAATCTCGTTTTACATCTTAAGGAGGCTATTTATATGCCTTACACAAACATAACCCTAAAGAAGAGCATCTAACTAGGCTGCCCTAGGGCCAAAACACATGGGCTTAACTCTAAAACACAAAATAAAGTCATTTCCAGCCCAAAACAAACAACTTAATATTGGGCAGATTGCATGCATCATAAAATCGACCCAAAACAACTTAAATAAACACTATGCGCCCATATCCCTTACATATTAATTAGACCAAAACAAGCAACAAGGGATAAGTACACATCCAAGCCCACTAGGAAGCACCAATGGATCCATATCAATAAGAACATGATACGGATCCACTACCACCAACCACCTATGGAGCTCAAGGGAACAAGGACCACAACAATGACAATCCATTAGCACTTCCTAGTGGACCAATTACAAGGAGCCGTGCAAAGAAGTATGGAGCAACCATGTCCTTACACATTCAAGAACAAGTTACAAAAGAGCTCCATGACCTTGCTTTCAACAAGTGCTATGAAGAACTTGAAGGAACACCTAAGTTTCTCACATTAATAGAAGCACATGTTGAATGGGAACATGAATTGGTTAGCACGCCCGTACTAGATGGCATACCCCAGGTCGTGCCCTCGTCTGACTTGCTGAGGAAAATAACTACCTTGAAGCACACCCCGTGCCAAATAGCACACCCAGGCCGTGCTTCCCTCTGACTCTGAAGCACCCCCGTGCCAAATAGCACACCCTGGCCGTGCTTCCCTCTGACTCTGAAGCACCCCCGTGCCAAATAGCACACCCTGGCCGTGCTTCCCTCTGACTCTCACGAGGGAACCTCTACATTGAAGCACGCCCGTGCCAAATAGCACACCCTGGCCGTGCTTCCCTCTGACTCTCACGAGGGAACCTTTACATTGAAGCACGCCCGTGCCAAATAGCACACCCAGGCCGTGCTTGTCCTTGCCTCTCATTTAGTTAGTTAGCTTATTTTGGGTTTTTACTTTGTTAATGGGTTGGGCCTCCAATATTTCGTCCACCCTTGAATAATTAGACTTATTTTGATTAGATTTAGTCAATCTTTAGTGGATTTGGATTAGATCTCCAAATCCTTAAGTTGTTATGATTTTATTAGTCTTATCCTTAGTTGGTTTAGATTTTCTAAATCCTACTCCTTAGCTAACTCTAAATCCTTTAAGGATCTGGACCTCTTAGATTAGTATAAATAGCTTGTTATTTTGTAAATATAACATCAATTATTCAATCAATTAAAGAGAGATTTTCTTCTTCCATGCCTTTGGCGTGTTCATGTTTTTAGAGAGTGTGAGATTGCATTCTTCTAATTGCATCAAGAATCAAGGTAAACTTATCAATTCTTTGTGGCGTTTATCTTATTCTTTTACTCTATTATTGGTGTTCTTGCTTCTTTAAGCTTTGGGTGCCATAGAGGGGAGTTTATTCTAGATCTTTGATCTCTTCCAAAACTTGTCATTGAGTTCATGAAATTTATTTTCATTGGGTTCCGCGTCAGTTTGGTATCAGAGCCAAAGATTAAGGTAAATTCTTATTTATCTTAGCTCTAGGATCTGTGTTTATTTGTTTTTCTTATTCTTATTATTCTTGTGTTTGTTTTCTTCTTCATCTTGTTTCTTTGTGTGTTTGTTTTCTTTTGTTTAGTTTCAATTCGTTTTTTTTTGCTTCAATTAAATTTAGTAATTTCGTGCTTGTTTCAATTCTGGAAGTTTAGATCTTAGATCTTGTTGACTAAAAAAAAAAAAAAAAAAAAAGAGTATAAAAAGAAAATTTCGTCCACCATTGAAATTGCTTGTGTGGAGCTTGATTTGTTCCTGAATCCAAGGGATTTGATCCTAATTCAAAGGGATTTTACCTTATTTTGTGGGATTTTGCCATATTTTATGGGATTATTCCTAATCCTTAGGAGATTTGACCATATTTAGTGGGATTGTTCCTAATCCTAAAGGGATTTGACCATATTTTATGGGAATTAGTTATCCACTATAATCTTGTGATAAAATCCAATCTTAACTACTTGTGGATAAGATAACAAAAAATTAGTTGACCATATCTTTTGAGATTGAGCAAAATCTACTACAATCCTTGTCAAATCTAAGAATCCTACTTAAATTGGGTTGCATTAAAAGGGACACAAGGCAGCACGCCCGTGCTTCACCTCAAGCACCACCGTGCACTTTTCTGACTTCCACTTGTTGGACTAAGATCTTACACGCACGCCCGTGCTCTATCTAGCACGCCCGTGCACGGTTCTGAACCTATTAAACAAACTGTTTTCTTTTGTTTTTCTTTGATTACTTGCTTTGTTTTGGGTAGAATTAATTAGGTCCATATTTGGTTTGCTTTGTAGTAAGCTAAATTCATACATTATATCCTAATATTGTCTTTCAAATTCTAGTTTCTTTGTTTTTGTGTGAGCTTTCTGTTGCTTCTATTATATTATTAGGGTGTGTTTGCTTGTTCACTACACTCTAATTGATCATTAAAGTAGTGCATTGTTTATGTTCTTGTGCTACTGTCCATATCGTTTTGAGTCTTCTTTCTAGAACTTGTGCTTGTTTTTCATTGTTAAGTTTTCATTCTTTGATTCTAAACGTGATCTTTGAGTTGATTGGTTGAACTAAGATTCTGAAGTTCAATTAGAAGAATTGCAAGGAGTGATTCAAGAGTGTAAACACGTGAGGGAGTGATTTATCAATAACCCAAATCTTTTGTGTTTTCTTTTGAATACTAACCATGAGTTCAGGCAAATCTGGAGATGGTAATGATGGAATTCCAATTAAAGATCCTCAATTAAAACTCTTCATGGAAGCAATTCAAGGACAGTTTAGGACCTTCAATAATCTTGTCCAAGACATGAGGGAGGAGCTGCAAGAGATAAAAGCTTCACAAAGCTCTAATACAACTAGAACTCGTCCATAAACCAGATTTCAAGACCATGATGTTGATGAAGAGAGTGAAGAGACCAATCCTAATAAACCTGATGGGGACTTGGGATCAATTAAGATGAGGATTCCAGAATTCAAAGGCAACAACAATGCTGAAGAATATCTTGAATGGGAGAGAAAAGTAGAACAAATTTTTGAATGCCATAACTATTCTCAAGAAAAGAAATCCCATCTTGCTGCTGTTGAATTCAAAGGGTATGCTATGTTTTGGTGGGAACAATTGCTATTGAAAAGAAGAAGGAAGGGATTACGACCCGTACCACCATGGGAGATCATGAAAGAGCTAATGCACCAAAAATTTGTCCCTACTCATTACTTTAGGGATTTACATAACAAATTAGCTAGAATGGTGCAAGGAGGAAGAAGTGTTGAAGAATACTACAAGGAGATGGAGATTTGCATGGCTAGAGCCAAGATTGAGGAAGAAGAGCAAATCACCATGTCACGATTCCTTGGAGGTCTCAATAAAGACATTGCTGATGCTTTAGAGATGTATAGGTATGAAAGCTTA
The DNA here is from genome assembly GCF_041381405.1 of Jatropha curcas. Taxonomy (NCBI): domain Eukaryota; kingdom Viridiplantae; phylum Streptophyta; class Magnoliopsida; order Malpighiales; family Euphorbiaceae; genus Jatropha; species Jatropha curcas. The sequence goes on from NC_143159.1 coordinate 15,695,450, forward strand.
GAGGAGATGGTAGATATGGCCATGAAACTTGAAAGACAGAAAAAGGGGAGATCCAACACCAATAAGTATTCCAGCAACACATGGGGATCTAAATGGCCTAAAGAAGATGAGAAGAAGGAATTTAGAGGTTCTAATTCTCAAAGGACAGATTCAACTTCAAAAGGTAAAGAAACTGTCCAAACTCCATTTAAAAGCAACAAAGGTACTTCTAACTCTACAACCCCTTCTAGAGAAATTAAATGCTTTAAATGTTTGGGGAAAGGGCATTATGCATCTCAATGTCCTAATAAAAGTGTTATGATTGTTAAAGATGATGGGAATGTTAGTTCTGAATCTGAATGTAGTGATTATGATGATATGCCTAAATTACTTGATGATAATGATGATGATGATTCAGAAAATTTGATACTTCCTGAACATGGAGAAGCTTTGGTTGCTAGGCGAGCTTTGAACATGCATGTCAAAGAAGAAAGCCTTGAGCAACGTGAGAACATATTTCACACTAGATGTTTGATTAGTGGAAAAGTGTGTACTCTTATTATTGATGGGGGTAGTTGCACTAATGTTGCTAGTGTAAACATGGTAAACAAACTGAACTTAACTTGTCTCAAGCATCCTAAGCCTTATAGGTTGCAATGGTTGAATGATTGTGGGGAAGTCAAAGTGACTAAACAGGTACTTGTGCCATTTTCTATTGGATGGTATGAAGATGAAATTTTGTGTGATATAGTACCTATGCAAGCTGGACATCTATTGTTGGGAAGACCATGACAATATGATAGAAGAGCACATCATGATGGATTCCACAATCGATACTCTTTGATTCATAAGGGAAAAAAGGTGGTTCTTGTGCCATTATCACCTCAAGAAGTATATGAAGATCAAAGAAAAATAGTTGAGAGAGAGAGAGAGGTTTCAGCCTTGAGAAAAAAAGAGAGTGAGGTTTCGAGAGAACAAAAGAGAGAAGATAGTAAGAATGAAGAAAAAGAGGCCACAAAAATAACAAAACAAATAAATGGCCCCATTGTGAGTGAAAAACAGAGAGTAGAGAAAAAGAAACAGACTTTTTATGCAAGAGTTAGAGAGGTTAAATGTGCTATTGCCTTGGAGAAGCCCTGATACGGATCTGCCGACACTCAACCATGGAGCTCAAGGGAATATGGGATATAACATGGGAGATCCATTGGTGCTTCCTAAAGGGCTAATTACAAGAAGTCATGCAAAGAGATATGGGCAGCCATGTTCTTATATTCAAGTCCAAATCACACAAGAGCATCATGATGAAGCATTTTGTGGAACTTGAAGACATTCCTAGGCTTCTAATGTTGTTGGTGGCATGTGAAGTTGAAATGGAGGAAAGCACGCCTGCTACAGTGCCCATGCCAATTAGTTTGACTTTGCTACAGTAAATTTGACCGGCCTTGAATTTGCTACAGTTGCTGTTGAATTTGCTACAGTGGCTAGGCGCCAGCATAACTCGCGAGCGCGAGCTTGGCCTGCGCAAGCGCGAGAAGTGCAAAGGAGAGGCAGAGGGTTAGGCAGCGTAACTCGCGAGCGCGAGCTTCACATACGTGAGCGCGACCACATCTCGCGAGCGCGACCTTACCGTGCGCGAGCGCGAGAAGCGCAAACGAAAGGCAGAGAGTTAGGCCGCGCAGCTCGCGAGCGCGAGCCTCACATGCGCGAGCGCGACCAACACTCGCGAGCGCGAACCTACACTGCGCGAGCGCGAGAAGCGCAACTCGCGAGGCAGAGAGCTAGTTGGCATAAGTCGCGAGCGCGAACCTACAATGCGCGAGCGCGACTCAAGCCTGTTTTATGTTTTATGCTTTATTTGTTATCTTTGTAACCTAATATGTTTAGGTTTAGTATAAATACTCTCATCTTCATTGTAAACACAACTTTTTGAGATATTGATAAACTTCATTTGTTCAAGCTTTGCTTGTTCTCCTTGCTTAGAGTGATAGTGAGAAATTGCTTCCTCTAATTGCATTAAGAATTAAGGTAAACTTATCAATTCGTTTGTGGCGTTTATCTTGTTCTTTGCTCGATTATTGGTGTTACCGTTTCACTATAAACGTGGGGTGCCATAGAGCGATTAATCTCGATTATTGGTGTTTCCGTTTCAATATAAACGTGGGGTGCCATAGAGGCGAACTTATATCCCATTCCTTTGATTCCCGATCCCGGTTCCTTATCAAGCCCATATTGCTTCTAAGGTACAAAGAGGTTTTATTTGCTGAAACTAACACTAACCTTGATAATTTGCCTTCTATGTTGCAGGAATTTGATGATGTCTTTCCTAGTGAACTACCAAGTGGTTTACCACCTTTAAGAGGAATAGAACATCAAATTGACTTCATTCCTGGATCCACCATTCCAAATAGGCCTGCCTATAGAAGCAATCCAATAGAAACAAAGGAGTTGCAAAGGCAAGTTGATGAACTTATGGAGAAAGGTTTGGTGAGAGAAAGCACGAGCCCGTGTGCCGTTCCCGTGCTTCTAGTGCCTAAAAAGGATGGAACATGGCGCATGTGTGTTGATTGTAGAGCGATCAACAAAATTACAGTAAAGTATAGACACCCTATCCCTAGACTTGATGATATGTTAGATGAATTGCATGGGGCAACTTACTTTACTAAAATTGATTTAATGAGTGGTTACCATCAAATTAGAATGCAACCAGGTGATGAATGGAAAACTGCTTTTAAAACTAAGTATGGTTTGTATGAATGGTTAGTTATGCCTTTTGGACTATCTAATGCACCTAGTACATTTATGAGGCTTATGAACCATGTATTGCGTGCCTTCTTAGGAAAGTTTGTGGTTGTATACTTTGATGATATACTCATCTATAGCAAGTCTCTTAATGATCATATTGAGCATGTTAGGATAGTGTTACAAACTTTAAGGACTGAAAAGTTGTATGCTAAACTTAACAAATGCGCATTTTGTATAGATAGACTTGTATTTCTTGGTTTTATTGTGAGTGCATAGGGTATTGAAGTAGATGAGGAGAAAGTTAAAGCTATCAAAGAATGGCCAACTCCCAAATCAGTTTTTGAAGTTAGGAGTTTTCATGGGTTGGCAAGCTTCTATAGGAGGTTTGTTAAAGATTTCTCTTCAATTGCAGCACCACTAACAGAAATAATCAAAAAGGAAGTTGGGTTCAAGTGGGAAGAAGAGCAACAAAGGGCGTTTGACACGCTTAAAGGGAAGTTAACTTCTGCACCTATACTTTCTTTGCCTAATTTTGAGAATACTTTTGAGATTGAGTGTGATGCTTCTGGAGTGCGAATTGGGGCTGTCCTAATGCAAGAAAAGAAGCCAATTGCCTACTTTAGTGAGAAGTTGAATGGAGCACAACTCAACTACTCAACCTATGACAAAGAGCTTTATGCCTTGGTAAGAACTTTACATGTTTGGCAACACTACTTATTACCTAAAGAGTTTGTCATCCATACTGACCATGAGGCCCTAAAACACTTGAAGGGTCAAGGTAAGCTCAATAAAAGACATGGTAAGTGGGTTGAATTTATTGAACAATTTCCATATGTGATTAAATACAAGCATGGAAAAGATAATGTTGTTGCTGATGCATTGTCAAGAAGATATACTCTAATTACTGCTCTTAGTTGTAAATTGCTTGGATTTGAGTATGTTAAAGACTTATATGAGCATGATTCTGACCTTGGCAACATATATGTAGCATGTGAACATGGAGCATTTGATAAGTTCTATAGGCATGATGGATATTTATTTAAGGGCAGCAAACTTTGTGTGCCTAAATGTTCTATGCGTGAATTGCTTGTGCTTGAATCTCATAGTGGGGGATTGATGGGACACTTTGGGGTACATAAGACTTATGATATGTTGAATGAACACTTTTATTGGCCTCATATGATTAAAGATGTAGAAAGAGTTTGTAATTCTTGTATTGCTTGTAAACAGGCCAAATCTAAGTCTATGCCTCATGGATTATACATGCCTTTACCTGTTCTTAGTTCTCCTTGGATTGATATATCTATGGACTTTGTACTTGGATTACCTAGGACTAAGCGTGGTAAAGATAGCATATTTGTTGTTGTTGATAGGTTTAGCAAGATGGCTCATTTTATTCCTTGTCATAAAACTGATGATGCCATTAATATTGCTGATCTATTCTTTAGAGAAGTAGTAAGATTACATGGGGTACCAAGAACTATAGTTTCTGATAGGGATGCAAAGTTTCTTTCACACTTTTGGAGAGTTTTGTGGGGTAAGCTTGGAACTAAATTGCTTTATTCTACAACATGTCATCCACAAACAGATGGACAAACTGAAGTTGTGAATAGGACTTTAGGAACATTACTTCGTGCCATTGTGGGTAAGAACTTAAAAACTTGGGAAGATTGCTTGCCATTCATTGAATTTGCATATAATCGTAGCATACATTCTACTTCAGGTTTTAGTCCATTTGAACTTGTTTATGGCTTTAATCCACTAACTGTATTAGATCTTGTTCCTTTACCTTTGAATGAACTTTCTAATTTAGATGGTGATAAAAAGGCAGAATTGGTGAAGTCCTTACATGAGAAGGCTAGAGCCAACATAGAAAAGAGGAACAAGCAATATGCTAATAAAGCCAACAAGGGCAGGAAGAAGTTAGTGCTTATGCCAGGTGATTGGGTTTGGGTACACTTTCGCAAGGAAAGATTTCCCAACCGAAGGAAGAGTAAGCTAGATGCACGTGGAGATGGTCCATTCCAAGTCTTAGAGCGAATCAATGACAATGCCTACAAGATAGACTTGCCAGTTGAGTATGGTGTTTCTGCAACTTTTAATGTTAGTGATTTGTCTCCCTTTGACATGGATGCAGATTTGAGGACAAATCTTTTTAAAGAAGGGGGGGATGATACGGATCCACTACCACCAACCACCTATGGAGCTCAAGGGAACAAGGACCACAACAATGACAATCCATTAGCACTTCCTAGTGGACCAATTACAAGGAGCCGTGCAAAGAAGTATGGAGCAACCATGTCCTTACACATTCAAGAACAAGTTACAAAAGAGCTCCATGACCTTGCTTTCAACAAGTGCTATGAAGAACTTGAAGGAACACCTAAGTTTCTCACATTAATAGAAGCACATGTTGAATGGGAATATTAATTGGTTAGCACGCCCGTGCTAGATGGCACACCCCAGGCCGTGCCCTAATCTGACTTGCTGAGGAAAACAACTACCTTGAAGCACACCCCGTGCCAAATAGCACACCCAGGCCGTGCTTCCCTCTGACTCTGAAGCACCCCCGTGCCAAATAGCACACCCTGGCCGTGCTTCCCTCTGACTCTCACGAGGGAACCTCTACATTGAAGCACGCCCGTGCCAAATAGCACACCCTGGCCGTGCTTCCCTCTGACTCTCACGAGGGAACCTTTACATTGAAGCATGCCCGTGCCAAATATCACACCCAGGCCGTGCTTGTCCTTGCCTCTCATTTAGTTAGTTAGCTTATTTTGGGTTTTTACTTTGTTAATGGGTTGGGCCTCCAATATTTCGTCCACCCTTGAATAATTAGACTTATTTTGATTAGATTTAGTCAATCTTTAGTGGATTTGGATTAGATCTCCAAATCCTTAAGTTGTTATGATTTTATTAGTCTTATCCTTAGTTGGTTTAGATTTACTAAATCCTACTCCTTAGCTAACTCTAAATCCTTTAAGGATCTGGACCTCTTAGATTAGTATAAATAGCTTGTTATTTTGTAAATATAACATCAATTATTCAATCAATTAAAGAGAGATTTTCTTCTTCCATGCCTTTGGCGTGTTCATGTTTTTAGAGAGTGTGAGATTGCATTCTTCTAATTGCATCAAGAATCAAGGTAAACTTATCAATTCTTTGTGGCGTTTATCTTATTCTTTTACTCTATTATTGGTGTTCTTGCTTCTTTAAGCTTTGGGTGCCATAGAGGGGAGTTTATTCTAGATCTTTGATCTCTTCCAAAACTTGTCATTGAGTTCATGAAATTTATTTTCATTGGGTTCCGCGTCAGAACACATCCAAGCCCACTAGGAAGAACCAAAGGATCCATATCATTCATCCGGGATCAGGAATCAAAGGAATGGGATATAAGTTCGCCTCTATGGCACCCCACGTTTATAAGGAAACGGTAACACCAATAATCGAGCAAAGAACAAGATAAACGCCACAAATGAATTGATAAGTTTACCTTAATTCTTGATGCAATTAGAGGATAGCAAATTCTCACAATCACTCTAATTAAGAAGAACATGAAAGAGCATAAGCAATTCTGCCTTTGATTCAAATTATGCCAAAAATCTCGTTTTACATCTTAAGGAGGCTATTTATATGCCTTAAACAAACATAACCCTAAAGAAGAGCATCTAACTAGGCTGCCCTAGGACCAAAACACATGGGCTTAACTCTAAAACACAAAATAAAGTCATTTCCAGCCCAAAACAAACAACTTAATATTGGGCAGATTGCATGCATCATAAAATCGACCCGAAACAACTTAAATAAACACTATGAGCCCATATCCCTTACATATTAATTAGACCAAAACAAGCAACAAGGGATAAGTACACATCCAAGCCCACTAGGAAGCACCAATGGATCCATATCAATAAGAACACATCCAAGCCCACTAGGAAGAACCAATGGATCCATATCAAATAGCACACCCAGGCCGTGCTTGTCCCTGCCTCTCATTAAGTTAGTTAGCTTATTTTGAGTTTTTGCTTTGTTAATGGGTTGGGCCTCTAATATTTCGGCCCCCCCTTGATTAATTAGCCTTATTTTGTTTAGATTTAGTCAATCTTTAGTAGATTTGGATTAGATATCCAAATCCTTAAGTTGTTATGATTTTATTAGTCTTATCCTTAGTTGGTTTAGATTTGCTAAATCCTACTCCTTAGCTAACTCTAAATCCTTTAAGGATCTGGACCTCTTAGATTAGTATAAATAGCTTGTTATTTTGTAATTATTCAACAATTATTCAATGAATTAAAGACTACTTCTTCATGCTTAGGCGTGTTCATGTTTTTAGAGAGTGTGAGATTGCATTCTTCTAATTGCATCAAGAATCAAGGTAAACTTATCAATTCTTTGTGGCGTTTATCTTATTCTTTTACTCTATTATTGGTGTTCTTGCTTCTTTAAGTTTTGGGTGCCATAGAGGGGAATTTATTCTAGATCTTTGATCTCTTCTAAAACTTGTCATTGAGTTCATGAAATTTATTTTCATTGGGTTCCACGTCAGTTTGGTATCAGAGCCAAAGATTAAGGTAAATTCTTATTTATCTTAGTTCTAGGGTTTGTGTTTATTTGTTTTCTTATTCTTCTTGTTTTTGTGTTTGTTTTCTTCTTCATCTTATTTCTTTTGTGTTTGTTTTCTTGTTTGATTGTTTCAATTCGTTTTTGCTTCAATTAAATTTAGTAATTTTGTGCTTGTTTCAATTTTGGAAGTTTAGATCTTAGATCTTGTTGCTAAAAAAAAAAAAAAAAAGTATAGAAAGAAAATTTCGTCCACCATTGAAATTGCTTGTGTGGATCTTGATTTTGTTCCTGAATCCAAGGGATTTGATCCTAATTCAAAGGGATTTTACCTTATTTTGTGGGATTTTGCCATATTTTGTGGGATTATTCCTAATCCTTAGGAGATTTGACCATATTTAGTGGGATTGTTCCTAATCCTAAAGGGATTTGACCATATTTTATGGGATTTAGTTATCCACTATAATCTTGTGATAAATCCAATCTTAACTACTTGTGGATAAGATAACAAAAAAATTAGTTGACCATATCTTTTGAGATTGAGCAAAATCTACTACAGTCCTTGTCAAATCTAAGCATCCTACTTAAATTGGGTTGCATTGAAAAGGGACACAAGGCAGCACGCCCGTGCTTCACCGCAAAGCACAACCGTGCACTTTTCTGACTTCCACTTGTTGGACTATAACTTAAACGCAAGCCCGTGCTCCATCTAGCACGCCCGTGCTCTGTTCTGACCCTATCTTAAAATTGTTTTCTTTTAATTTTTCTTTGTTTGCTTGCTTTGTTTTGGGTAGAATTCATTAGGTCCATATTTGGTTTGCTTTGTAGTAAGCTAAATTCATACATTATATCCTAATATTGTCTTTTAAATTCTAGTTTCTTGTTTTTGTGTGAGCTTTCTATTGCTTCTATTACATTGTTAGGGTGTGTTTGCTTGTTCACTACACTCTAATTGATAATTACAGTAGTGCATTATTCATACTCTTGTGCTACTATCCATCACGTTTTGAGTCTTCATTCTAGAATTGTGCTTGCTTTTCATTGTTAAGTTTTATTCCTTGATTCTAAACATGATCTTTGAGTTGGTTGGTTGAACTAAGATTCTGAAGTTCAATTGGAAGAATTGCAAGGAGTGATTAAAGAGTGTAAACACGTGAAGGAGTGATTTACCAAATTCTTTTGTTTTTTTTTTCCTCTTTGAATACTAACCATGAATACAGATAATAGTGAGGATGAAAGTCAAATAGATGATTCCCAATTAAAACTTGTAATGGAATCAATCCAAGAATAGTTTGAAAGCTTCAACAGTTTCTTCCAAGATATGAGAAAGGGTTTGAAGGAGATTAAAGCTGCCCAACGCTCTAATATAACAAGAGTTCGTCCTAGTACTACACTAACCAGATTTCAAATACCTAAAGATGAGGAGGTCGATAATCCTAATTGTTACTTTAGGAATTTGAACAATAATTCAGGAAGGATGCAAGAAAGGAAAAGTGTGGATTACCTCAATAGGTATTCATTCACAAAGGATGGGTGGATGACTGGTTCGAATTCATCTTTCTCAAAAGAAGTGTATGAAGACCAATGTGAAAAGAAAAAGATGAGTTTTGAGACTGTCAATAAGGAAAAGGAGTGTAAAAATAAGATGAGTGAGAACATACTGAGTGAAAATAAAAAGAAAGAGGGAGAAGAAAAGGAAAAACAAATTCAACCTATAATTGTACCTTTGTGCAAAGAAATTTGTTTAACCATCAATGATCCTGAACCATCTTTGCCAAATGTGTTTGTTGATCCTTTGCAAGAATTTGAAGTATGTGATGACCAAGAGAAGCTACCTGAGATAGTGACCTCAACTTTGAAAGAAAATGAGAGTGAGGCTTCAAGTTCAAAAGAACAGAAAAGAGTGAAGAAAAGGAGGAGGAAGAAGCCACAGGGCAAACAAAACAAATTAATAGCCCATTAGAGAGTGAATTGTCAAAGGAACAAAAGAGAGAAAAGAGTAAGGATGAAGGAAAAGAGGCCACAAAAATAACAAAATAAATTAATGGCCCAATTGTGAGTGAAAAAGAGAAACAAATTGTGTATGTGAAAAAGAGAGAGATCCAAAACAGTGTGAGAGAGGGTAGACCAGTCTTGATGATTCGGTTTAAGGAGTTTTTGCATAGTTTGACTAACATTAACACTTTTTCTCTACCTTCTAGTTCTGTTTCTTTGTTGTAGGGATTTCCTCAAAGTGAAGAAAAGCCTACATTGGTGAAGGAGATGCACGCTAAGGCTAGGGTTCATATGAACATGAAGAACAAAAGCTACGCCAACCGTGCCAACAAGAGAAAAAGGCATGATGTGTTTAAACCTGGAGATTGGGTTTGGGTACATTTTCGCAAGGAAAAGTTTCCCAACCAAAGGAAGATTAAGTTTGATAAACATGGAGATAGAGCATTACAAGTCTTGGAGCACATTGATGACAACACCTACAAGATAGACTTACCAGGTGAGTATAATGTTTCCATCGCTTTCAATGTTAGTAATTTGTCTCCTTTTGACATTAATGCAGATTCAAGGATGAACCTTTCCGAGGAAAAGGGGAATGATACGAATCCGCCATCACTCATCCATGGAACTCAAGGGGGCAAGGAGAACAACATGAAAAATCCATTAATGCTTCCTAGTGGATCAACTACAAGAAGTCATGCCAAGAAATATGGAGCAACCATGGAGAACAAGTGAGCATGGATACCTCAACTTCTAACTAAGATTCGAGGACGAATCTTTTCGAGGAAAGGGGGTATGATACGAAATCAAGACCACTCAACCATAAAGCTCAAGGAAGCATGGAGGGCATCTAAGTTTCTCACATTAATGGAAGCACATGTTGAGTGGGAACATGAATTGGTTAGCACGCCCATGCTAGATGGCACACTCAGGCCGTGCTTCCCTCTGACTCTGAAGCACCCCCGTGCCAAATAGCACACCCTGGCCGTGCTTCCCTCTGACTCTGAAGCACCCCCGTGCCCAATAGCACACCCAGGCCGTGCTTCCCTCTGACTCTCACGAGGGAACTCCTACATTGAAGCACGCCCGTGCCAAATAGCACACCCAAGCCGTTCTTGTCCCTGCCTCTCATTAAGTTAGTTAGCTTATTTTGAGTTTTTGCTTTGTTAATGGGTTGGGCCTCCAATATTTCAGCCCCCCCTTGATTAATTAGCCTTATTTTGTTTAGATTTAGTCAATCTTTAGAAGATTTGGATTAGATATCCAAATCCTTAAGTTGTTATGATTTTATTAGTCTTATCCTTAGTTGGTTTAGATTTGCTAAATCCTACTCCTTAGCGAACTCTAAATCCTTTAAGGATCTGGACCTCTTAGATTAGTATAAATAGCTTGTTATTTTGTAATTATTCAACAATTATTCAATGAATTAAAGACTACTTCTTCATGCTTAGGCGTGTTCATGTTTTTAGAGAGTGTGAGATTGCATTCTTCTAATTGCATCAAGAATCAAGGTAAACTTATCAATTCTTTGTGGCGTTTATCTTATTCTTTTACTCTATTATTGGTGTTCTTGCTTCTTTAAGCTTTGGGTGCCATAGAGGAGAATTTATTCTAGATCTTTGATCTCTTCCAAAACTTGTCATTGAGTTCATGAAATTTGTGTTCATTGGGTTCTGCGTCAAGATGTATAGGTATGATAGCTTGGAGGAGATGGTAGATATGGCCATGAAACTTGAAAGACAGAAAAAGGGGGGATCCACCAACAAGTATTCCAGCAACACATGGGGATCTAAATGGCCTAAAGAAGGTGAGAAGAAGGAATTTAGAGGTTCTAATTCTCAAAGGATAGATTCAACTTCAAAAGGTAAAGAAACTGTCCAAACTCCATTTAAAAACAACAAAGGTACTTCTAACTCTACAACCCCTTCTAGAGAAATTAAATGTTTTAAATGTTTGGGAAAAGGGCATTATGCATCTCAATGTCCTAATAAAAGGGTTATGATTGCCAAAGATGATGGGAATGTTAGTTCTGAATCTGAATGTAGTGATTATGATGATATGCCTAAATTGCTTGATGATAATGATGATGATGATTCAGAAAATTTAATACTTCCTGAACATGGAGAAGCTTTGATTGCTAGACGTGCTTTGAACATGCATGTAAAAGAAGAAAGCCTTGAGCAACGTGAGAACATATTTCACACTAGATGTTTGATTAGTGGAAAAGTGTGTACTCTTATTATTGATGGGGGTAGTTGCACTAATGTTGCTAGTGTAAACATGGTAAACAAACTGAACTTAACTTGTCTCAAGCATCCTAAGCCTTATAGGTTGCAATGGTTGAATGATTGTGGGGAGGTGAAAGTGACTCGACAAGTGCTTGTGCCATTTTCTATTGGAAGGTATGAAGATGAAATCTTATGTGACATAGTACCTATGCAAAGTGGCCATTTATTGTTGGGAAGACCATGGCAATATGATAGAAGAGCACTTCATGATGGATTCCATAATCGATACTCTTTGATTCATAAGGGGAAGAAGGTGATTCTTGTACCATTATCACCTCAAGAAGTTTATGAAGATCAAAGAAAGATACTTGAGAGAAAGAGAGAGGTTTCGGCCTTGAGAAAACAAGAGAGTGAAGTTTCGAGAGAACAAAAGAGAGAAGATAGTAAGAATGAGGGAAAAGAGGCCACAAAAATAACAAAACAAATTAATGGCCCAATTGTGAGAGAAAAACAGAGAGAAGAGAAAAAGAAACAAACTTTTTATGCGAGAGCTAGGGAGGTTAAGTGTGCTATTGCCTTGGAGAAGCCCATAGTGCTTCTAAGGTACAAGGAGGTTTTGTTTGCTAAAACTAACACTAACCTTGATAATTTGCCTTCTATATTTGTTTCTATGTTGTAGGAATTTAATGATGTCTTTCCTAATGAATTACCTAGTGGTTTACCACCTTTAAGGGGAATAGAATATCAAATTGACTTCATTCCTGGATCCACCATTCCAAATAGGCCTGCCTATAGAAGCAATCCAATGGAGACAAAGGAGTTGCAAAGGCAAGTCGATGAACTTATGGAGAAAGGTTTGGTGAGAGAGAGCATGAGCCCGTGTGCTGTTCCCATGCTTCTAGTACCTAAAAAGGATGGAACATGGCGCATGTGTGTTGATTGTAGAGCGGTCAACAAAATCACTATAAAGTATAGACACCCTATCCCTAGACTTGATGATATGTTGGATGAATTGCATGGGGCAACTTACTTTACTAAAATTGATTTAATGAGTGGTTACCATCAAATTAGAATGCAACCAGGTGATGAATAGAAAACTGCTTTTAAAACTAAGTATGGTTTGTATGAATGGTTAGTTATGCCTTTTGGACTATCTAATGCACCTAGTACATTCATGAGACTTATGAACCATGTATTGCGTGCCTTCTTAGGAAAGTTTGTGGTTGTATACTTTGATGATATACTCATCTATAGCAAGTCTCTTAATGATCATATTGAGCATGTTAGGATAGTGTTACAAACTTTGAGGACTAAAAAGTTGTATGCTAAACTTAACAAATGCACATTTTGTATAGATAGACTTGTATTTCTTGGTTTTATTGTGAGTGCATAGGGTATTGAAGTAGATGAGGAGAAAGTAAAAGCTATCAAAGAGTGGCCAACTCCCAAATCAGTTTCTGAAGTTAGGAGTTTTCATGGGTTGGCAAGCTTCTATAGAAGGTTTGTTAAAGATTTCTCTTCAATTGCAGCGCCACTAACAGAAATTATCAAAAAGGAAGTTGGATTCAAGTGGGGAGAAGAGCAACAAAAGGCGTTTGACACGCTTAAAGAAAAGTTAACATGTGCACCTATACTTTCTTTGCCTAACTTTGAAATACTTTTGAGATTGAGTGTGATGCTTCTGGTGTGGGAATTGGGGCTGTCCTAATGCAAGAAAGAAGCCAATTGCCTACTTTAGTGAGAAGTTGAATGGAGCACAACTCAACTATTCAACCTATGACAAAGAGCTTTATGCCTTGGTAAGAACTTTAAATATTTGGCAACACTACTTATTGCCTAAGGACTTTGTCATTCACATAGGTCATGAGGCCCTAAAACACTTGAAGGGTCAAGGTAAGCTCAATAAAAGCCATGGTAAGTGGGTTGAATTTATTGAACAATTTCCATATGTGATTAAATACAATGATGGAAAAGATAATGTTGTTGCTGATGCATTGTCAAGAAGATATTGATAAGGATCCGGGATCGGGAATCAAAGGAATGAGATGTAAGTTCGCCTCTATGGCACCCCACGTTTATAATGAAACGGAAACACCAATAATCGAGATTAAACGCTCTATGGCACCCCACGTTTATAATGAAACGGTAACACCAATAATCGAGCAAAGAACAAGATAAACGCCACAAACGAATTGATAAGTTTACCTTAATTCTTGATGCAATTAGAGGATAGCAAATTCTCACAATCACTCTAATTAAGAAGAACATGCAAGAGCATGAACAATCTGTCTTTGATTCAAATTATGCCAAAAATCCCGTTTTACATCTTACGGAGGCTATTTATATGCCTTAAACAAACATAACCCTAAAGAAGAGCATCTAACTAGGCTGCCCTAGGGCCAAAACACATGGGCTTAACTCTAAAACACAAAATAAAGTCATTTCCAGCCCAAAACAAACAACTTGATATTGGGCAGATTGCATGCATCATAAAACCAACCCAAAACAACTTAAATAAACACTATGAGCCCATATCCCTTACATATTAATTAGACCAAAACAAGCAACAAGGGATAAGAACACGTCCAAGCCCACTAGGAAGCACCAATGGATCCATATCATTCCCCCTTTCCTCAAAAAGATTCGTCCTCGAATCTTAGTTAAAAGTTGAGGTATCCTTTTGCTTGCTAGGATCAGTCCACTTCTCCTTAGAATCCATGCCCTTTTCTTTACTCTTCTTCTCCTTTTTAGACCGTATTGAACTCCATTCGTTGCTACAACCTGAATATGCCTTTGCAACACCTTTGTCTCCATTGGATTGCTTCTATTGACTGGTTGATTTGGAATGGTGGAGCCAAGAATGAAATCGATTTGATGTTCTATCCCTCTCAAAGGTGGCAATCCACTAGGCAACTCTTCAAGAAAGACATCAGTGAACTCCTCTTTCTCTCTCTCAAGCAACTTTTTCTGATCAATATTCACTTCTTGAGGTGTCAATGGTGCAAGAACCACCTTTTCACCCTCACATGAAGATTGGGCAATCTCTTCTGGAACCACATGTTCAAAGTCCTGCAAAAGATCAACAAACACACTTGGCAAGGATGGGTTAAGATCATTAGTGGCCAAATAAGCTCCCTTGCACAAAGGTACAAGTATAGGCAGATTGTTGTACAAAGCATGTTTATCCTCACTTGTCCTAGCTATCAAACTCACATTCTTTTCTTTTTCTTGTCCCTCTTTCTTTTTATATGCACTCTGTGTATTTTCACTCTCCTTTTCTTTCTTTACAACATGAAGTCTCATACTTTCATTTTTACATTGATCTACATATACTTCCTTTGACCAAACTGGTGTTAGAATGGTCTTCCGCTCTTCCTTTGTGGATGAATATCTATTGAGGTAATCCACATTCTTCCTTCCCTGCACCCTTCCTAACTCATTGTTCAAATCCTTAAAGTAACGATCAGGATTATCGACCTTCTTCTCTTCATGAGTTTGAAATCTAGTTGGTGTACCACTAGGTCGAACTCTTCTTGTATTAGAGCATTGGGCAGCTTTAAACTCCTGCAACTCCTTTCTCATATCTTGGACAGAATTGTTGAAAGTTCTAAACTGTCCTAGGATTGACTCCATTACAAGTTTCAACTGGGGATCCTCCATTTGACTTCCCTCCCCACTATTATCTCCAAATGTGCCTGCACTCATGGTTAGTGTTCAAAATAGAAATCACAAAAACATTTAAGTCAGTGATAAAGCACTCCCTCACGTGTTTACACTCTTTAATCACTCCATGCAAATTCCTCCAATTGTACTTCGGAATCGTAGATTAACCAACCAATTCGAAAGCACGTTTTAGAATCAAGGAAATAAATCTTACAATAAAAGTAAGCACAAACTCTAGAAAGAAGACTCAAAATGATAATGGATGGTAGTACAAGGACAAGATGATGTACTACTTAATTATATTAATTTAGAGTGTAGTGAACAAACAAATACACCCTAATAATGTAATAGAGGCAAAAGAAAGCTCAAAACAAGAATAAAAAAACTAGAATTTAAAAGACAAATTCTGGATATAATGTATGAATTTAGTTCACTTCAAGCAAACCAAATATGGACCTAATTTACTTCTACCCAAACAATGCAAGCAAACAAAGAAAACCCAAAAAAAATTTTTTTTTTTTAAGGTACTGTAGCACGAATGCTTCTGAGTTCCTGTAGCAAGTTACTGTAGCAGGCGTGCTTGACTTGTATCCTCACTTAACCCATAAATGTGACCCAATTTAGGTAGGGTAAGGCCTTAGCAAGGTGTAAGTGGATGGTTTGTGTCTCCCAATTTCAATTTAGGTAGGTAATGACTTAATATTTAGGTTGTCCAACAATGACTTTTGTGTTTTTTTTCAAGATCCCAAATCAAGTCAAAATATGATATCCTTCAATTGAATGTAAGATAAACTATCAATAAATTCCCAAATCAAGTCAAAATTCCTTTAGGTTGTCCAGCAATTGTGTCTTCCAATTTCAATCTAGGTAGATATTGACTTAGTATGTAGGTTGTCCAACAATTTTGTGTCTCCCAATTCAACTTAAGTAGGTAATGACCTTAACAAATTCTGACTTATCTCTCTTTATCAATAACCTTTTTTTTTTTTTAATCAAGAAACAAGCAAACAACAAGAATATTCAAAGATAGATCTTGAATTAGTCAAAAGGGTAACTAGAAAATGATGCAAACAATAAGAAGATACAAAAGAAAACTAGATTCAAGAAGATTTAAATAGAAATTATCTAAATCCAACAAAATCTAAAGAGAAATTGTCTAGATCCAACAAGATCTAAAGAGATAATGTCTAAACAAGATCTAAAGAGAAAATGTCTAGATCCAACAAGATCTAAAGAGAAAAATCCAGATCTAGAATGAAAACAAGAATTTAGACAAACAACAATGGAATCCAACAACAAGAAAACTCAAATTCCTAACTAAGATAACAGAACTTACCCCAAAACTTTGATTTGGCTCTGATACCAAATGATAAGGATCCGGGATCGGGAATCAAAGGAATGAGATGTAAGTTCGCCTCTATGGCACCCCACGTTTATAATGAAACGGAAACACCAATAATCGAGATTAAACGCTCTATGGCACCCCACGTTTATAATGAAACGGTAACACCAATAATCGAGCAAAGAACAAGATAAACGCCACAAACGAATTGATAAGTTTACCTTAATTCTTGATGCAATTAGAGGATAGCAAATTCTCACAATCACTCTAATTAAGAAGAACATGCAAGAGCATGAACAATCTGTCTTTGATTCAAATTATGCCAAAAATCCCGTTTTACATCTTAAGGAGGCTATTTATATGCCTTAAACAAACATAACCCTAAAGAAGAGCATCTAACTAGGCTGCCCTAGGGCCAAAACACATGGGCTTAACTCTAAAACACAAAATAAAGTCATTTCCAGCCCAAAACAAACAACTTGATATTGGGCAGATTGCATGCATCATAAAACCAACCCAAAACAACTTAAATAAACACTATGAGCCCATATCCCTTACATATTAATTAGACCAAAACAAGCAACAAGGGATAAGAACACGTCCAAGCCCACTAGGAAGCACCAATGGATCCATATCAGATATACTCTAATTACTGCTCTTAGTTCTAAATTGCTTGGATTTGAGTATGTTAAAGACTTATATGAGAATGATTCTGACTTTGGCAACATATATGTAGCATGTGAGCATGGAGCATTTGATAAGTTCTATAGACATGATGGATATTTGTTTAAGGGCAGCAAACTTTGTGTGCCTAAATGTTCTATGCGTGAATTGCTTGTGCTTGAGTCTCATAGTGGGGGATTGATGGGACACTTTGGGGTACATAAGACTTATGATATGTTGAATGAACACTTTTATTGGCCTCATATGATTAAAGATGTAGAAAGAGTTTGTAACTCTTGTATTGCTTGTAAACAGGCCAAGTCTAAGTCTATGCCTCATGGATTATACATGCCTTTACCTGTTCCTAGCTCTCCTTGGATTGATATATCTATGGACTTTGTACTTGGATTACCTAGGACTAAGCGTGGTAAAGATAGCATATTTGTTGTTGTTGATAGATTTAGCAAGATGGTTCATTTTATTCCTTGTCATAAAACTGATGATGCCAATAATGTTGCTGATCTATTCTTTAGAGAAGTGGTAAGTTTACATGGGGTACCACAAACTATAGTTTCTGATAGGGATGCAAAGTTCCTCTCACACTTTTGGAGAGTTTTGTGGGGAAAGCTTGGAACTAAATTGCTTTGTTCTACAACTTGTCATCCACAAACGAATGGACAAACCGAATCATTAGGACCGGTTGATACGGATCCGCCGACACTCAACCATGGAGCTCAAGGGAATATGGGATATAACATGGGAGATCCATTGGTGCTTCCTAAAGGGCTAATTACAAGAAGTCATGCAAAGAGATATGGGCAGCCATGTTCTTATATTCAAGTCCAAATCACACAAGAGCATCATGATGAAGCATTTTGTGGAACTTGAAGACATTCCTAGGCTTCTAATGTTGTTGGTGGCATGTGAAGTTGAAATGGAGGAAAGCACGCCTACTACAGTGCCCATGCCAATTAGTTTGACTTTGCTACAGTGGCTAGGCGCCAGCATAACTCGCGAGCTCGAGCTTGGCCTGCGCGAGCGTGAGAAGTGCAAAGGAGAGGCAGAGGGTTGGGCAGCGTAACTCGCGAGCGCGAGCTTCACATACGCGAGCGCGACCTTACCGTGCGCGAGCGCGAGAAGCGCAAACGAAAGGCAGAGAGTTAGGCCGCGCAGCTCGCGAGCACGAGCCTCACATGCGCGAGCGCGACCAACACTCGCGAGCGCGAACCTACACTGCGCGAGCGCGAGAAGCGCAACTCGCGAGGCAGAGAGCTAGTTGGCATAAGTCGCGAGCGCGAACCTACAATGCGCGAGCGCGACTCAAGCCTGTTTTATGTTTTATGCTTTATTTGTTATCTTTGTAACCTAATATGTTTAGGTTTAGTATAAATACTCTAATCTTCATTGTAAACACAACTTTGAGATATTGATAAACTTCATTTGTTCAAGCTTTGCTTGTTCTCCTTGCTTAGAGTGATAGTGAGAAATTGCTTCCTCTAATTGCATTAAGAATTAAGGTAAACTTATCAATTCGTTGTGGCATTTATCTTGTTCTTTGCTCGATTATTGGTGTTACTGTTTCACTATAAACGTGGGGTGCCATAGAGCGATTAATCTCGATTATTGGTGTTTCCGTTTCAATATAAACGTGGGGTGCCATAGAGGCGAACTTATATCCCATTCCTTTGATTTCCGATCCGGATCCTTATCACCGGTCTACCTTCACTCACACTGTTTTGAATGTCTCTCTTTTTCACATACACAATTTGTTTCTCTTTTTCACTCACAATTGGGCCATTAATTTGTTTTGTATCTTTTGTGGCCTCTTTCTCTTCTTTTTCTTCACTCTTTTCACATTCAAGTTCTTTTGAACTCCAAGCCTCACTCCCATTTTCTCTCAAAGTTGAGGTCACTTTCTCAGGTAGCTTCTTTTCGTCATCATATACTTTAGATTCTTGTAAAGGATCAACAAACACACTTGGCAAAGATGGTTTAGGATCATTGATGGTTAAACAAATTTCTTTGCACAAAGGTACAAATATAGATTGAATTTGTTTTTTTCTCCCTCTTTCTTTTTATTTTCACTCAGTATGTTTTCACTCATTTTACTTTTACACTCTTTTTCTTTACTGACAGCTTCAAAACTCATCTTTTGCTTTTCACATGGGTTTTCATATACTTCTTTTGAGGAACATGATCTTGGACTGGTCATCCATTCATCCTTTGTGAATGAATATCTATCTACATTCTTGCTTCCTTGCACCCTTCCTAACTTATTATTCAAATCCCTAAAGTAATGAGTAGGGATAAATTTTTGGTGCATCAACTCCTTCATGATCTCCCATGGTGGTACAGATTGCATCCTTTTTCTTTTTCTGTTTAATAGCAATTGTTCCCACCAAAACATAGCATAACCCTTGAATTCAATAGCTGCAAGGTGAGATTTTTTCTTGAGAATAATTATGGCATTCAAAGATTTGTTCTACCTTTCTTTCCCATTCAAGGTATTCTTTTACGTTGTTACCATAAAATTCTGGAATCTTCATCTTGATGGATTCAATGTGCCTATCAACCTTACCAACATCAGTGTTTTTAGCCTCCTCTTCATCATGGGCTTGAAATCTAGGAGTACATGGACGAGCTCTTGTTGCATTACAGCTTCGGGCTACTTTTATTTCTTGCAATTCTCCCCTCATGTCTTGGACAAGATTATTGAAGGTTCTAAACTGTCCTTGAATTGATTCCATGATAAGTTTCAATTGAGAATCCTCTATATTACCATCTCCAGATTTGCTTAAAGTCATTGTTAAGAAAGAAACAAAAAACAAAAGTAGTTTTGAGTTAATAATAAACACTCCCTCACGTGTTTACACTCTATAATCACTCCTTGCAATTCCTCCAATTGTACTTCAGAATCTTAGTTCAATCAATCAACTCAAATTTATTTTCATTGGGTTCCACGTCAGTTTGGTATCAGAGCCAAAGATTAAGGTAAATTCTTATTTATCTTAGCTCTAGGATCTATGTTTATTTGTTTTCTTATTCTTATTGCTCTTGTGTTTGTTTTCTTCTTCATCTTGTTTCTTTGTGTGATTGTTTTCTTTTGTTTAGTTTCAATTCGTTTTTGCTTCAATTAAATTTAGTAATTTCGTGCTTGTTTCAATTCTGGAAGTTTAGATCTTAGATCTTGTTGACTAAAAAAAAAAAAAAAAGTATAGAAAGAAAATTTCGTCCACCATTAAAATTGCTTGTGTGGATCTTGATTTGTTCCTGAATCCAAGGGATTTGATCCTAATTCAAAGGGATTTTACCTTATTTTGTGGGATTTTGCCATATTTTGTGGGATTATTCCTAATCCTTAGGAGATTTGACCATATTTAGTGGGATTGTTCCTAATCCTAAAGGGATTTGACCATATTTTATGGGATTTAGTTATCCACTATAATCTTGTGATAAAATCCAATCTTAACTACTTGTGGATAAGATAACAAAAATTAGTTGACCATATCTTTTGAGATTGAGCAAATCTACTACAATCCTTGTCAAATCTAAGAATCCTACTTAAATTGGGTTGCAATAAAAGGGACACAAGGCAGCACGCCCGTGCTACACCTCTAGCACACCCGTGCTAGATCTTGCCTACTACTTGTTGGACTAGGCCTAATTACACACGCCCGTGCTCCATCTAGCACGCCCGTGCTCTGTTCTGACCCTATCTTAAAACATTGTTTTCTTTTGTTTTTCTTTGATTACTTGCTTTGTTTTTGGTAGAATTAATTAGGTCCATATTTGGTTTGCTTTGTAGTAAGCTAAATTCATACATTATATCCTAATATTGTCTTTCAAATTCTAGTTTCTTTGTTTTTGTGTGAGCTTTCTGTTGCTTCTATTACATTATTAGGGTGTGTTTGCTTGTTCACTACACTCTAATTGATCATTAAAGTAGTGCATTGTTTATGTTCTTGTGCTACTGTCCATATCGTTTTGAGTCTTTATTCTAGAATTTGTGCTTGCTTTTCATTGTTAAGTTTTATTCCTTGATTCTAAACGTGATCTTTGAGTTGGTTGGTTGAACTAAGATTCTGAAGTTCAATTGGAAGAATTGCAAGGAGTGATTCAAGAGTGTAAACACGTGAGGGAGTGATTTATTATCAATAACCCAAATCTTTTGTGTTTTCTTTGAATACTAACCATGACTACAGGCAAATCTGGAGATGGTAATGATGGAATTCCAATTAAAGATCCTCAATTAAAACTCTTCATGGAAGCAATTCAAGGACAGTTTAGAACCTTCAATAATCTTGTCCAAGACATGAGGGAAGAATTGCAAGAGATAAAAGCTTCACAAAGCTCTAATACAACTAGAACTCGTCCACAAACCAGATTTCAAGACCATGATGTTGAAGAGAGTGAAGAGACCAATCCTAATAAACTTGATGGGGACTTGGGATCAATTAAGATGAGGATTCCAGAATTCAAAGGCAACAACAATGCTGAAGAGTACCTTGAATGGGAGAGAAAAGTAGAACAAATTTTTGAATGCCATAACTATTCTCAAGAAAAGAAATCTCACCTTGCTGCTGTAGAATTCAAAGGCTATGCTATGTTTTGGTGGGAACAATTGCTATTGAAAAAAAGAAGGAAGGGATTACGACCCGTACCACCATGGGAGCTCATGAAAGAACTAATGCACCAAAAATTTGTCCCTACTCATTACTTTAGGGATTTACACAATAAATTAGCTAGAATGGTGCAAGGAGGAAGGAGTGTAGAAGAATACTACAAGGAGATGGAGATTTGCATGGCTAGAGCCAAGATTGAAGAAGATGAGCAAATCACCATGTCATGATTCCTTGGAGGTCTAAATAAAGATATTGCAGATGCCTTAGAGATGTATAGGTATGATACATTGGAAGATATGATAGATATTGATACGACCCTAGCCAATTAACAAGTACTCTTGCAAATCAACAAGGAAGATCTAGCGGAAAGCATGCAATCACGGAAGTACCCGACAATCCCTATAACCCCCAAGTACTCTTGAAGAGAGAAAGCAAGGAATTTAGAACAAGAATCAGAAACTTACCTTCAAGTACTCTTGAAAACAACTCTGAAATTCTTGGTGCAATTAATCTTGTAGAACTCACAAGCTTAACTACTAAGGATATTTTTGGTTCTATGAAGAACACAATCTGTTCTTGAAAGAACAAGAAGAAAACGTTTTGTTTTGATTTCAATTCAATGGTTGGCAAAAAAATCCCGTTTTACATCTTAAGGAGGCTATATATAAGCCCCAAACAAACATAACCCTAAAGAAGAGTATCTAACTAGGCTGCCCTAAGGCCAAAACACATGGGCCTAACTAGTACACACAAAATAGAATCATTTCTAGCCCAAAATAGACAACTTAATATTGGGTAGAGCCCATAGTGTTTATTTAAGTTGTTTTGGGTTGATTTCAATTCAATGGTTGGCAAAAAAAATCCCGTTTTACATCTTAAGGAGGCTATATATAAGCCTCAAACAAACATAACCCTAAAGAAGAGTATCTAACTAGGCTGCCCTAAGGCCAAAACACATGGGCCTAACTAGTACACACAAAATAGAATCATTTCTAGCCCAAAATAGACAACTTAATATTGGGCAGATTGCATGCATCATAAAATCAACCCAAAACAACTTAAATAAACACTATGGGCCCATATCCCTTACATATTAATTAGACCAAAACAAGCAATAAGGGATAAGACCACATCCAAGCAAAGTCCACTAGAATCCATTAGGAGGCACCAATGGATCCATATCAGTCTCCATTGGATTGCTTCTATAGGCAGGCCTATTTGGAATGGTGGATCCAGGAATGAAGTCAATTTGATGTTCTATTCCTCTTAAAGGTGGTAAACCACTTGGTAATTCACTAGGAAAGACATCATCAAATTCCTGTAACATAGAAACAAACATAGAAGGCAAACTTTCAAGGTTAGTGTTAGTTTCAGCAAATAAAACCTCTTTGTACCTTAGAAGCAATATGGGCTTCTCCAAGGCAATAGCACACTTAACCTCCCTAACTCTTGCATAAAAAGTCTGTTTCTTTTTCTCCTCTCTTTCTTTTTCTCTCACAATTGGGCCATTGATTTGTTTTGTTATTTTTGTGGCCTCTTTTCCCTCATTCTTACTATCTTCTCTCTTTTGTTCTCTCAAAACCTCACTCTCTTTTTTTCTCAAGGTCGAAACCTCTCTCTCTCTCTCAACTATCTTTCTTTGGTCTTCATAAACCTCTTGAGGTGATAAAGGTACAAGAACCACCTTTTTGCCCTTATGAATCAAAGAGTGTCGATTGTGGAATCCATCATGAAGTGCTTTTCTATCATATTGACATGGTCTTCCCAACAATAGATGTCCAGCTTGCATAGGTACTATATCACACAAAATTTCATCTTCATACCATCCAATAGAAAATGGCACTAGTACCTGTTTAGTCACTTTCACCTCCCCACAATCATTCAACCATTGCAACCTATAAGGTTTAGGATGCTTGAGACAAGTCAAGTTCAGTTTGTTTACCATGTTTACACTAGCAACATTAGTGCAACTACCCCCATCAATAATAAGAGTACACACTTTTCCGCTAATCAAACATCTAGTGTGAAATATGTTCTCACGTTGCTCAAGGCTTTCTTCTTTAACATGCATGTTCAAAGCACGTCTAGCAACCAAAGCTTCTCCATGTTCAGGAAGTATTAAATTTTCTGAATCATCATTATCATCATCTAAATTAGGCATATCATCATAATCACTACATTCAGATTCAGAACTAACATTCCCATCATCTTTAGCAATCATAACCCTTTTATTAGGACATTGAGATGCATAATGCCCTTTCCCCAAACATTTAAAACATTTAATTTCTCTAGAAGGGGTTGTAGAGTTAGAAGTACCTTTGTTGCTTTTGAATGGAGTTTGGACAGTCTCTTTACCTTTTGAAGTTGAATCTGTCCTTTGAGAATTAGAACCCTTAAATTCCCTCTTCTCACCTTCTTTGGGCCATTTAGATCCCCATGTGTTGCTGGAATACTTGTTGGTGGATCTCCCCTTTTTCTGCCTTTCAAGTTTCATGGCCATATCTGATATGGATCCATTGGTGCCTCCTAATGGATTCTAGTGGACTTTGCTTGGATGTGGTCTTATCCCTTATTGCTTGTTTTGGTCTAATTAATATGTAAGTGATACGGAATCGATACCACTCAACCATAAAGTTCAAGGAAGCATGGGGAACACCTAAGTTTCTCACATTATTGAAAGCACATGTTGAGTTGGACACGTCTGCTACAGTAAATTTGACTTGAAGGCTTGTAGAAGCACGCCCGTGCAAGATAGCACGCCCCAGACCGTGCACTTCTCTGCCTCTCGCGAGGGACACACATACATGCGCGCACGCCCGTGCGCCTTGGCACGCCCAGGCCGTGCACTTCTCTGCCTCTCGCGAGGAACACTCATACATGCGCGCACGCCCGTGCCAATCAGCACGCCCCAGGCCGTGCACTTCTCTGCCTCTCGCGAGGAACACTCATACATGCGCGCACCCCCGTGCGCCTTGGCACGCCCTGGACCGTGCGACTATCTGCCTCTCATTAGTTAGTTAGCTTATTTTGTGTTTTTGCAATGCTAATGGGTTGGGCCTCCAATATTTCGTCCACCCTTGAATAATTAGCCTTATTTTGATTAGATTTAGTCAATCTTTAGTGGATTTGGATTAGATCTCCAAATCCTTAAGTTGTTATGATTTTGTTAGTCAACTCCTTAGTTGGTTTAGATTTGCTAATCCTACTCCTTAGCTAACTCTAAATCCTCTAAGGATCTAGACTTCTTAGATTAGTATAAATAGCTTGTTATTTTGTAATTATTCAACACATTATTCAATCAATTAAAGAGAGATTTTCTTCTTCCATGCCTTTGGCGTGTTCATGTTTTTAGAGAGTGTGAGATTGCATTCTTCTAATTGCATCAAGAATCAAGGTAAACTTATCAATCTAATTGTGGCGTTTATCTTATTCTTTTTCTCTATTATTGGTGTTCTTGCTTCTTTAAGCTTTGGGTGCCATAGAGAGGGGTTTAGTTTGATCTTGGATCTATTCCAAAACTTGTCATAGAGTTCATGAAATTTATTTTCATTGGGTTCCGCGTCAGTAAGGGATATGGGCCCATAGTGTTTATTTAAGTTGTTTTGGGTTGATTTTATGATGCATGCAATCTGCCCAATATTAAGTTGTCTATTTTGGGCTAGAAATGATTCTATTTTGTGTGTACTAGTTAGGCCCATGTGTTTTGGCCTTAGGGCAGCCTAGTTAGATACTCTTCTTTAGGGTTATGTTTGTTTGGGGCTTATATATAGCCTCCTTAAGATGTAAAACGGGATTTTTTTGCCAACCATTGAATTGAAATCAAAACAAAACGTTTTCTTCTTGTTCTTTCAAGAACAGATTGTGTTCTTCATAGAACCAAAAATATCCTTAGTAGTTAAGCTTGTGAGTTCTACAAGATTAATTGCACCAAGAATTTCAGAGTTGTTTTCAAGAGTACTTGAAGGTAAGTTTCTGATTCTTGTTCTAAATTCCTTGCTTTCTCTCTTCAAGAGTACTTGGGGGTTATAGGGATTGTCGGGTACTTCCGTGATTGCATGCTTTCCGCTAGATCTTCCTTGTTGATTTGCAAGAGTACTTGTTAATTGGCTAGGGTCGTATTATCTGGTATCAGAGCACTGTGGTTGTGGATTTCAATCTATCCTAGGGTTAGGGACTTAAAAAAAAAAAATCTTTAAATATTGTTCGATCTAGACATTATCTCTTTAGATCTTGTTGGGTCTAGACAATTTCTCATTAGATCTTCTTGGATCTAGAATTTTCTTGTTAAATCTTCTTGAATCTAGTTTTCTCTTTGTATCTTCTAATTGTTTGCATCATTTTCTAGTTACCCTTTTGACTAATTCAAGATCTATCTTTGAACATTCTTGTTGTTTGCTTATTTCTTGATTAAAAAAAAAAAATCTGGATCTGAATTGGTTGTTAAAGACATTACCTACCTAAAATTGAATTGGGAGACACAAAAATCATTGTTGGACAAAGTCATTACCTACCTAAATTGAATTGGGAGACACAAACCATCCACTTATACCTTGTTAAGCCCTTACCCTACCTAAATTGGGTCACATTTGTAGGTTAAGTGAGGATATAAATCAAAAACGTTGTGCTACAGTAACTTGCTACAGGAACTCAGAAGCAAACTTGCTACAGTACCTTAAAACGTCTGCTACAGTAACTTGCTACAGGAACTCAGAAGCAAACTTGCTACAGTACCTAAAAAAATTTTTTTTTTTGGGTTTTCTTTGTTTGCTTGCTTTGATTGGGTAGAATTAATTAGGTCCATATTTGGTTTGCTTTGTAGCGAACTAAATTCATACACTGTATCCCTAAATCGTCTTTTAAATTCTAGTTTCAATTTCTTGTTTGTGTGCTATCTTTGCTTCATTTAACATTGCTAAAGTGTTATTTGCTTGTTCCTACACTTTAGTTTATTGATTTCTAGCAATACACCTTTCTTATTCTTGTATTGCCATTCAAACATTGTGATTTCTTGATAGAGTTTGTGCATTACTTAATTATATTCTTTGTTTTCCTAACTTTCTCTTGACTTTTGTAGCAACTTTGGGATTCTGAAGTGCAATTATTCAAGTGGAAAGAGTGGTAAAAGGCTGGAGTGAAACCCACATATTGTAAAAAAGCCAAATAAAGAGAGAAACACGTGAGGGAGTGATAAACTAACCATTTCCTTTAGTTTTGTGTTTGTATTCTATTTCAGGATGTCTGATTCATCTAGAGATAAGAATGACAGCCCTCTTAAAATTGAAGATCCAAATCTACAAGCCTTTCTAGATGCTCTCTCTGGAGAGATGGGACGAATCACTAGGTTTATGGAGAGCTTTAATGACAGATTAGAGCTTCAAGAACAACAGACGAAAAGACATGACCACAATGCCACAAGGAGGGGTACAACAAGAGCTTGTCCTAGTACTACACCAATTAGATTTCAAACTCCTGAAGATGAGGAGGTTGATAATCCTGATCATTACTTTAGGGATTTGAACAATAAGTTAGGAAGGGTGCAAGGAAGGAAAAGTGTGGATTACCTCAATAGGTATTCAATCACAAAGGATGAGCGGAAGACCATTCTAACACCAGTTTGGTCAAAGGAAGTATATGTAGATCAATGTAAAAATGAAACCATGAGATTTGATGTTATAAAGAAAGAAAAGGAGATTCAAAATAAAATTAGTGTAAATAAACAGAGTGCAAAAAAAGAGAAAGAGGAAAACGAAAAAGAAAAGAATGTGAGTTTGATAGCTAGGGCAAGTGAGGATACACATGCTTTGTACCACAATCAGCCTATACTTGTACCTTTGTGCAAGGGAGCTTATTTGGCCACTAATGATCTTAACCCATCCTTGCCAAGTGTGTTTGTTGATCTTTTGCAGGACTTTGAACATGCATTTCCAGAAGAGATTGCCCAATCTTCATTTGACGGTAAAGAGGTCGTTCTTGCACCATTGACACCTCAAGAAGTGAATAGTGATCAGAAAAAGTTGTTTGAGAGAGAGAAAGAGGAGTTCACTAATGACTTTCCTGAAGAGTTGCCTAGTGGATTGCCACCTTTGAGAGGGATAGATCATCAAATCGACTTCATTCTTGGCTCCAACATTCCAAATCAACCAGCCAATAAAAGCAATCCAATGGAGACAAAGGAGTTGCAAAGGCATATTCAGGTTGCAGCAACCAATGGAGTTCAATACGATCTAAAAAGGAGAAGAAGAGTAAAGAAAAGGGCATGGATTCTAAGGAAAAGTGGACTGATCCTCGCAAGCAAAAGGATACCTCAACTTTTAACTAAGATTCGAGGACGAATCTTTTTGAGGAAAGGGGGAATGATATGGATCCATTGGTGCCTCCTAATGGATTCTAGTGGACTTTGCTTGGATGTGGTCTTATCCCTTATTGCTTGTTTTGGTCTAATTAATATGTAAGGGATATGGGCCCATAGTGTTTATTTAAGTTGTTTTGGGTTGATTTTATGATGCATGCAATCTGCCCAATATTAAGTTGTCTATTTTGGGCTAGAAATGATTCTATTTTGTGTGTACTAGTTAGGCCCATGTGTTTTGGCCTTAGGGCAGCCTAGTTAGATACTCTTCTTTAGGGTTATGTTTGTTTGGGGCTTATATATAGCCTCCTTAAGATGTAAAACGGGATTTTTTTGCCAACCATTGAATTGAAATCAAAACAAAACGTTTTCTTCTTGTTCTTTCAAGAACACACGACCCTAGCCAATTAACAAGTACTCTTTAAATATTGTTCGATCTAGACATTATCTCTTTAGATCTTGTTGGGTCTAGACAATTTCTCATTAGATCTTCTTGGATCTAGAATTTTCTTGTTAAATCTTCTTGAATCTAGTTTTCTCTTTGTATCTTCTAATTGTTTGCATCATTTTCTAGTTACCCTTTTGACTAATTCAAGATCTATCTTTGAACATTCTTGTTGTTTGCTTATTTCTTGATAAAAAAAAAATCTGGATTTGAATTGGTTGTTAAAGTCATTACCTACCTAAAATTGAATTGGGAGACACAAAAGTCATTGTTGGACTAAGTCATTACCTACCTAAAATTGAATTGGGAGACACAAACCCTCCACTTATACCTTGTTAAGCCCTTACCCTACCTAAATTGGGTCACATTTGTAGGATAAGTGAGGATATAAATCAAAAACGTTGTGCTACAGTAACTTGCTACAGGAACTCAGAAGCAAACTTGCTACAGTACCTTAAAACGTCTGCTACAGGAACTCAGAAGCAAACTTGCTACAGTACCTTTAAAAAAAAATTTTTTTTTTTTTTTTTGGGTTTTCTTTGTTTGCTAGCTTTGATTGGGTAGAATTAATTAAGTCCATATTTGGTTTGCTTTGTAGTGAACTAAATTCATACATTATATCCAGAAAATTTTCTTTTAAATTCTAATTTCTATTTCTTGTTTGTGTGCTATCTTTGCTTCATTTATATTTTTAGGGTGTATTTGCTTGTTCCGACACTCTAATTAATAATCAAGTAGTACATTGTTTTGTTCTTGTGCTACCATTCATTTTGTTTGAGTTTTCTTTCTAGAATTGTGCTTACGTTTCTTTTGTTAAGGTTTATTTTCCTTGTGTTCTAAACGTGCTTTGAGATTGATTGGTTGGCCTGAAATTCTGAAGTACAATTGGAGGATTTGCATGGAGTGATTAAAGAGTGTAAACACGTGAGGGAGTGCTTTATCACTGACTCAAATGTTTTTGTGATTTCTATTTTGAATACTAACCGTGAGTGCAGGCACATTTGGAGATAATAGTGGGGAGGGAAGTCAAATGGAGGATCCCCAGTTGAAACTTGTAATGGAGTCAATCCTAGGACAGTTTACAACTTTCAATAATTCCGTCCAAGATATGAGAAAGGAGTTACAGGAGTTTAAAGCTGCCCAACGCTTTAATACAAGAAGAGCTCGACCTAGTGGTACACCAACTAGATTTCAAACTCATGAAGAGAAGAAGGTCGATAATCCTGATCGTTACTTTAAGGATTTGAATAATGAGTTAGGAAGGGTGCAGGGAAGGAAGAATGTGGATTACCTCAATAGATATTCATCCACAAAGGAAGAGCGGAAGACCATTCTAACACCAGTTTGGTCAAAGGAAATATATGTAGATCAATGTAAAAATGAAAGTATGAGACTTCATGTTGAAAATAAAGAAAAAGAGTGTAAAAATAAAATGAGTGAAAATATACTGAGTGCAAATAAAAAGAAAGAGGGAAAAGAAAAAGAAACCAATGTGAGTTTGATAGCTAGAGCAAGTAAGGATACACATGCTTTGTACCACAATCAGCCTATACTTGTACCTTTGTGTAAGGGACCTTATTTGGCCACTAATGATCTTAACCCATCCTTGCCAAGTGTGTTTGTTGATCTTTTGCAGGACTTTGAACATGTGGTTCCAGAAGAGATTGCCCAATCTTCATGTGAGGGTGAAAAGGTGGTTCTTACACCATTGACACCTCAAGAAGTGAATATTGATCAGAAAAAGTTGCTTGAGAGAGAGAAAGAGGAGTTCACTGATGTCTTTCTTGAAGAGTTGCCTAGTGGATTGCCACCTTTGAGAGGGATAGAACATCAAATCGATTTCATTCTTGGCTCCACCATTCCAAATCAACTAGTCAATAGAAGCAATCCAATGGAGACAAAGGTGTTGCAAAGGCATATTCAGGTTGTAGCAAACAATGGAGTTCAATACGGTCTAAAAAGGAGAAGAAGAGTAAAGAAAAGGGCATGGATTCTAAGGAGAAGTGGACTGATCCTAGCAAGCAAAAGGATACCTCAACTTTTAACTAAGATTCGAGGACGAATCTTTTTGAGGAAAGGGGGAATGATATGGATCCATTGGTGCTTCCTAGTGGGCTTGGATGTGTTCTTATCCCTTGTTGCTTGTTTTGGTCTAATTAATATGTAAGGGATATGGGCTCATAGTGTTTATTTAAGTTGTTTTGGGTTGGTTTTATGATGCATGCAATCTGCCCAATATCAAGTTGTTTGTTTTGGGCTGGAAATGACTTTATTTTGCGTTTTAGAGTTAAGCCCATGTGTTTTGGCCCTAGGGCAGCCTAGTTAGATGCTCTTCTTTAGGGTTATGTTTGTTTAAGGCATATAAATAGCCTCCTTAAGATGTAAAACAAGATTTTTTTGGCATAATTTGAATCAAAGTCAGAATTGTTCATGCTCTTGCATGTTCTTCTTAATTAGAGTGATTGTGAGAATTTGCTATCCTCTAATTGCATCAAGAATTAAGGTAAACTTATCAATTTATTTGTGGCGTTTATCTTGTTCTTTGCTCGATTATTGGTGTTACCGTTTCATTATAAACGTGGGGTGCCATAGAGCGTTTTAATCTCGATTATTGGTGTTTCCGTTTCATTATAAACGTGGGGTGCCATAGAGGCGAACTTAATCTCATTCCTTTGATTTCCGATCCCGGTTCCTTATTTTTGCAATCTTATTTCAGGATGTCTAATTCATCTAGAGACAAGGATAATAGCCCTCTCAAAGTTGAAGATCCAAAACTACAAGCCTTTCTAGATGCTTTCTCTGGAGAAATGGGACGAATCACTAGGCTTATGGAGAGCTTTAATGACAGACTGGAGATTCAAGAGCAAAAGACAGAAAGACATGACCCTAATGCCACAAGGAGGGGTGCAAGCACTTCCAAAGAGCACTCTAGACAACCTTGGCATGAAGAGTATGAAGAAGAGGATGATGAATGGCATAGAGAGCCTATGTGGGCAAGAGGAGGTAGAAATGAATGATACGGATCAAGGAAGCAAGGTGAAGGATCCTCTAGCTCTACCCGTGGGGCCAATCACAAGAGCTCGTGTGATACGGATCCACTACTGCCAACCACCTATGAAGCTCAAGGGAACAAGGACCACAACAATGGCAATCCATTAGCACTTCCTAGTGGACCAATTACAAGGAGCCGTGCAAAGAAGTATGGAGCAACCATGTCCTTATACATTCAAGAACAAATCACACAAGAGCTCCATGACCTTGCTTTCAACAAGTGCTATGAAGAACTTGGAGGAACACCTAAGTTTCTCACATTAATAGAAGCACAAGTTGAGTGGGAACCATG
Source organism: Jatropha curcas (assembly GCF_041381405.1). Classification (NCBI taxonomy): domain Eukaryota; kingdom Viridiplantae; phylum Streptophyta; class Magnoliopsida; order Malpighiales; family Euphorbiaceae; genus Jatropha; species Jatropha curcas. The sequence goes on from NC_143159.1 coordinate 15,727,378, forward strand.
TTTGGATAGCACGCCCGTGCAAGGTGGCACACCCCAGGCCGTGCAAGCTACTGCCTTTCAAGGAACAACACATGACTCGGAGCACGCCCGTGCCATTCAGCAAGCCCCAAGTCGTGCACCTTACTGACTCTCGCGAAGGAAACTCTTCCATGCGCGCACGCCCGTGCAAGCTGACACGCCCCAGGCCGTGCACTTCTCTGCCTCTCGCGAAGGAAGTCACACCATGCGCGCACGCCCGTGCGCCTTGGCACGCCCTAGACCGTGCACTAGCCTGCCTCTCATTAACATAGTTAGTTATTTTGAGTTCTTTGCTTTGTAAATGGGTTGGGCCTCCTATAATTCGACCCCCCATGATTATTTTAGCCTTGGTTTGTTTAGATTTAGTTAATCTTTAGTGGATTTGGATTAGATCTCCAAATCCTTAAGTTGTTATGATTTTGTTAGTCAACTCCTTAGTTGGTTTAGATTTGCTAAATCCTACTCCTTAGCTAACTCTAAATCCTCTAGGGATCTGGACCTCTTAGATTAGTATAAATAGCTTGTTATTTTGTAAAATTTTACACATTATTCAATCAATTAAAGAGAGATTTTCTTCTTCCATGCCTTTGGCGTGTTCATGTTTTTTAGAGAGTGTGAGATTGCATTCTTCTAATTGCATCAAGAATCAAGGTAAACTTATCAATCTAATTGTGGCGTTTATCTTATTCTTTTTCTCTATTATTGGTGTTCTTGCTTCTTTAAGCTTTGGGTGCCATAGAGAGGGGTTTAGTTTGATCTTGGATCTCTTCCAAAACTTGTCATAGAGTTCATGAAATTTATTTTCATTGGGTTCCGCGTCAGTTTGGTATCAGAGCCAAAGATTAAGGTAAATTCTTATTTATCTTAGCTTTAGGGTTTGTGTTTATTTGTTTTATTGTTCTTTTGTTTTGTGTTTGTTTTCTTCTTCATCTAGTCTCTTTTGTGTTTGTTTTCTTTTGTTTAGTTTCAATTCGTTTTGCTTCAATTAAATTTCATAAATTTCGTGCTTGTTTCAATTCTGGAAGTTTAGATCCTAGATCTTGTTGACCAAAAAAAAAAAAAAAAAAAGAGTATAGAAAAAAAAAAAAAATTTCGTCCACCATTGAAATTTGTGTGTGTGGATCTTGAATTTGTTCCTGCAACCAAGGGATTTGATCCTAATTCAAAGGGATTTTACCTTATTTTGTGGGATTTTGCCATATTTTGTGGGAATTATTCCTAATCCTTAAGAGATTTGACCATATCTAGTGGGATTGTGCCTAATCCTAAGGTATTTGACCATATTTTATGGGATTTAGTTTATCCACTATAATCTTGTGATAAAATCCAATCTTAACTATTTGTGAATAAGATAACAAAATTAGTTGACCATATCTTTGGAGATTGAGCAAATCTACTACAATCCTTGTCAAATCTAAGAATCCTACTTAAATTGGGTTGCATTGAAAAAGGGACACAAGGCAGCACGCCCGTGCTTCACCTCAAGCACAATCGTGCACTTTTCTGACTTCCGCTTGTTGGATTAAGACCTTACACGCACGCCCGTGCTCCATCTAGCACGCCCGTGTTCAAATCTGTCCATTGTTTTCTTTTGTTTTTCTTTGATTGCTTGCTTTGTTTTGGGTAGAATTAATTAGGTCTATATTTGGTTTGCTTTGTAGTAAGCTAAATTCATGCATTATATCCTAATATTGTCTTTTAAAATTCTAGTTTCTTTGTTTTTTTTTATGTGAGCTTTCTATTGCTTCTATTACTTTGTTAGGGTGTGTTTGCTTGTTTACTACACTCTAATTAATTAAAGTAGTGCATTGTTTATGTTCTTGTGCTACTGTCCATATCGTTTTGAGTCTTCTATCTAGTATTTGTGCTTGCTTTTCATTGTTAAGTTTTATTCCTTGATTCTAAACGTGCATTTGGGTTGATTGGTTGAACTAAGATTCTGAAGTTCAATTGGAAGAATTGCAAGGAGTGATTAAAGAGAGTGTAAACACGTGAGGGAGTGATTTACCAAATTCTTTTGTGTTTTCTCTTTGAATACTAACCATGAGTTCAGGAAAATCTGGAGATGGAAGTCCAATTAATGATCCTCAAATGAAAGTTTTCATGGAAGCAATTCAAGGACAGTTTAGAACCTTCAATAACCTTTTCCAAGACATGAAGGAGGAATTGCAAGAGATAAGGGCTTCACAAAGTTCCAATGCAACAAGAGCTCGACAACAAGCTAGATTTCAACCCCATGATGATGAAGAAACTGAAGGTACTAATTTTAACAAAATTGATGGGGACTTGGGATCAATCAAGATGAGAATTCCAGAATTCAAAGGTAACAACAATGCTGAAGAATTCCTTGAATGGGAGAGAAAGGTAGAACAAATCTTTGAATGCCATAACTATTCTCAAGAAAAGAAATCCCATCTTGCTGCTGTTGAATTCAAAGGCTATGCCATGTTTTGGTGGGAACAATTGCTATTGAAAAGAAGAAGAAAGGGATTGCGACCTGTACCACCATGGGAAATCATGAAAGAATTGATGCACCAAAAGTTTGTCCCTACTCACTACTTTAGGGATTTACACAATAAATTAGCTAGAATGGTGCAAGGAGGAAGGAGTGTGGAAGAAAACTACAAGGAGATGGAGATTTGCATGGCTAGAGCCAAGATTGAGGAAGAAGAGCAAATCACCATGTCACGATTCCTTGGAGGTTTAAACAAAGATATTGCTGATGCCTTAGAGATGTATAGGTATGATAGCTTAGAAGAGATGGTAGATATGGCCATGAAACTTGAAAGACAGAAAAAGGGAAGATCCAACACCAACAAGTATTCCAACAACACATGGGGATCTAAATGGCCTAAGGAAGGTGAGAGGAAGGAATTTAGAGGTTCTAACTCTCAAAGGACAGATTCAACTTCAAAAGGTAAAGAAGCTGTCCAAACTCCAATTAAAAGCAACAAAGGTACTTCTAACTCTACAACCCCTTCTAGAGAAATTAAATGCTTTAAATGTTTGGGGAAAGGGCATTATGCATCTCAATGTCCTAATAAAAGGGTTATGATTATTAAAGATGATGGGAATGTTAGTTCTGAATCTGAATGTAGTGATTATGATGACATGCCTAAATTACTTGATGATAATGATGATGATGATTCAGAAAACTTAATACTTCCTGAACATGGAGAAGCTTTGGTTGCTAGACGTGCTTTGAACATGCATGTTAAAGAGGAAAGCCTTGAGCAACGTGAGAATATATTTCACACTAGATGTTTGATTAGTGGGAAAGTGTGTACTCTTATTATTGATGGGGGTAGTTGCACTAATGTTGCTAGTGTAAACATGGTAAACAAACTGAACTTAACTTGTCTCAAGCATCCTAAGCCTTATAGGTTGCAATGGTTGAATGATTGTGGAGAAGTGAAAGTGACTAAACAGGTACTTGTGCCATTTTCTATTGGATGGTATGAGGATGAAATTTTATGTGATATAGTACCTATGCAAGCTGGACATCTATTGTTGGGAAGACCATGGCAATATGATAGAAGAGCACTTCATGATGGATTCCACAATCAATACTCTTTGATTCATAAGGGAAAAAAGGTGGTTCTTGTACCTTTATCACCTCAAGAGGTTTATGAAGACCAAAGAAAGATAGTTGAGAGAGAGAGAGAGGTTTCAGCCTTGAGAAAACATGAGAGTGAGGTTTCAAAAGAACAAAAGAGAGAAAAGAGTAAGAGTGAGGGAAAAGAGGCCAGAAAAATAACAAAACAAATTAATGGCCCAATTGTGAGTGAAAAAGAAAGAGGGGAGAAAAAGAAACAGACTTTTTATGCAAGAGCTAGAGAGGTTAAGTGTGCCATTGCCTTGGAGAAGCCCATATTGCTTCTTAGGTACAAGGAAATTTTATTTGCTGAAACTAATGCTAACCTTGATAGTTTGCCTTCTATGTTTGTTTCTATGTTGCAGGAATTTGATGATGTCTTTCCTAGTGAACTACCTAGTGGTTTACCACCTTTAAGGGGAATAGAACATCAAATTGACTTTATTCCTGGATCCACCATTCCAAATAGGCCTGCCTATAGAAGCAATCCAATGGAGACAAAGGAGTTGCAAAGGCAAGTTGATGAACTTATGGAGAAAGGTTTGGTGAGAGAAAGCATGAGCCCGTGTGCCGTTCCCGTGCTTCTAGTACCTAAAAAGGATGGAACATGGCGCATGTGTGTTGATTGTAGAGCGGTCAACAAAATTACAGTGAAGTATAGACACCCTATCCCTAGACTTGATGATATGTTAGATGAATTGCATGGGGCAACTTACTTTACTAAAATTGATTTAATGAGTGGTTACCATCAAATTAGAATGCAACCAGGTGATGAATGGAAAACTGCTTTTAAAATTAAGTATGGTTTGTATGAATGGTTAGTTATGCCTTTTGGACTATCTAATGCACCTAGCACTTTTATGAGGCTTATGAACCATGTATTGCGTGCCTTCTTAGGAGAGTTTGTGGTTGTATACTTTGATGATATACTTATCTATAGCAAGTCTCTTAACGATCATATTGAGCATGTTAGGATAGTGTTACAAACTTTAAGGACAGAAAAGTTGTATGCTAAACTTAACAAATGCACATTTTGTATAGATAGACTTGTATTTCTTGGTTTTATTGTGAGTGCACAGGGTATTGAAGTAGATGAGGAGAAAGTGAAAGCTATCAAAGAGTGGCCAACTCCCAAATCAGTTTCTAAAATTAGGAGTTTTCATGGGTTGGCAAGCTTCTATAGAAGGTTTGTTAAAGATTTTTCTTCAATTGCAGCACCACTAACAGAAATAATCAAAAAGGAAGTTGGGTTTAAGTGGGGAGAAGAACAACAAAGGGCATTCGAAACACTAAAAGGGAAGTTAACTTCTGCACCTATACTTTCTTTGCCTAATTTTGATAATACTTTTGAGATTGAGTGTGATGCTTCTGGAGTGGGAATTGGGGCTGTCCTAATGCAAGAAAAGAAGCCAATTGCCTACTTTAGTGAAAAGTTGAATGGAGCACAACTCAATTATTCAACCTATGACAAAGAGCTTTATGCCTTGGTAAGAACTTTACATGTTTGGCAACACTACTTATTACCTAAAGAGTTTGTCATCTATACTGACCATGAGGCCCTAAAACACTTGAAGGGTCAAGGTAAGCTCAATAAAAGACATGGTAAGTGGGTTGAATTTATTGAACAATTTCCATATGTGATTAAATACAAGCATGGAAAAGACAATGTTGTTGCTGATGCATTATCAAGAAGATATACTCTAATTACTGCTCTTAGTTCTAAATTGCTTGGATTTGAGTATGTTAAGGACTTATATGTGAAAGATTCAGACTTTGGCAACATATATGTAGCTTGTGAGCATGGAGCATTTGATAAGTTCTATAGACATGATGGATATTTGTTTAAGAACAACAAACTTTGTGTGCCTAAATGTTCTATGCGTGAATTGCTTGTGCTTGAATCTCATAGTGGGGGATTGATGGGACACTTTGGGGTACATAAGACTTATGATATGTTGAATGAACACTTTTATTGGCCTCATATGATTAAAGATGTAGAAAGAGTTTGTAACTCTTGTATTGCATGTAAACAGGCCAAATCTAAGTCTATGCCTCATGGATTATACATGCCTTTACCTGTTCCTAGTTCTCCTTGGATTGATATATCTATGGACTTTGTACTTGGATTACCTAGGACTAAACGTGGTAGAGATAGCATATTTTTTGTTGTTGATAGATTTAGCAAGATGGCTCATTTTATTCCTTGTCATAAAACTGATGATGCCAACAATATTGCTGAATTATTCTTTAAAGAAGTGGTAAGATTGCATGGGGTACCAAGAACTATAGTTTTTGATAGGGATGCAAAGTTCCTTTCACACTTTTGGAGAGTTTTGTGGAGTAAGCTTGGAACTAAATTGCTTTATTCTACGACTTGTCATCCACAAACAGATGGACAAACTGAAGTTGTGAATAGAACTTTAGGGACATTACTTTGTGCCATTGTGGGTAAGAACTTGAAAACTTGGGAAGATTGTTTGCCATTCATTGAGTTTGCATATAATCGTAGCATACATTCTACTTCAGGTTATAGCCCATTTGAACTTGTTTATGGCTTTAATCCACTAACTGTATTAGATCTTGTTCCTTTACCTTTAAATGAACTTTCTAATCTAGATGGTGAGAAAAAGGCAGAATTGGTGAAGTCTTTACATGAGAAGGCTAGAGCCAACATAGAAAAGAGGAACAAGCAATATGCTAATCAAGCCAACAAGGGCAGAAAGAAGTTAGTGCTTATGCCAAGTGATTGGGTTTGGGTACACTTTCGCAAGGAAAGATTTCCCAACCAAAGGAAGAATAAGCTAGATGCACGTGGAGATGGTCCATTCCAAGTCTTAGAGCGCATCAATGACAATGCCTGCAAAATAGACTTACCAGGTGAGTATGGTGTTTCTGCAACTTTTAATATTAGTGATTTGTCTCCCTTTGACATGGATGCAGATTTGAGGACAAATCTTTTTAAAGAAGGGGGGGATGATACGGATCCACTACTGCCAACTACCTATGAAGCTCAAGGGAACAAGGACCACAACAATGGCAATCCATTAGCACTTCCTAATGGACCAATTACAAGGAGCCGTGCAAAGAAGTATGGAGCAACCATGTCCTTATACATTCAAGAACAAATCACACAAGAGCTCCATGACCTTGCTTTCAACAAGTGCTATGAAGAACTTGGAGGAACACCTAAGTTTCTCACATTAATAGAAGCACAAGTTGAGTGGGAACCATGTTTGGATAGCACGCCCGTGCAAGGTGGCACACCCCAGGCCGTGCAAGCTACTGCCTTTCAAGGAACAACACATGACTCGGAGCACGCCCGTGCCATTCAACAAGCCCCAAGCCGTGCACCTTACTGACTCTCGCGAAGGAAACTCTTCCATGCGCGCACGCCCGTGCAAGCTGACACGCCCCAGGCCGTGCACTTCTCTGCCTCTCGCGAAGGAAGTCACACCATGCGCGCACGCCCGTGCGCCTTGGCACGCCCTAGACCGTGCACTAGCCTGCCTCTCATTAACATAGTTAGTTATTTTGAGTTCTTTGCTTTGTAAATGGGTTGGGCCTCCTATAATTCGACCCCTCATGATTATTTTAGCCTTGGTTTGTTTAGATTTAGTTAATCTTTAGTGGATTTGGATTAGATCTCCAAATCCTTAAGTTGTTATGATTTTGTTAGTCAACTCCTTAGTTGGTTTAGATTTGCTAAATCCTACTCCTTAGCTAACTCTAAATCCTCTAGGGATCTGGACCTCTTAGATTAGTATAAATAGCTTGTTATTTTGTAAAATTTTACACATTATTCAATCAATTAAAGAGAGATTTTCTTCTTCCATGCCTTTGGCGTGTTCATGTTTTTTAGAGAGTGTGAGATTGCATTCTTCTAATTGCATCAAGAATCAAGGTAAACTTATCAATCTAATTGTGGCGTTTATCTTATTCTTTTTCTCTATTATTGGTGTTCTTGCTTCTTTAAGCTTTGGGTGCCATAGAGAGGGGTTTAGTTTGATCTTGGATCTCTTCCAAAACTTGTCATAGAGTTCATGAAATTTATTTTCATTGGGTTCTGCGTCATCGTGCAACCAAGCTACGAACAGCCTTGAATGCATTTGCTCAAGAACAAATCACATTAGAGCTTCAAGATCATAATTATGCAAGATGTGAGATTGAACTTGAAGAAGCACCAAAGCTTGTTATGATGCTTGAGGCGTGCAATGAGGCTGCCATTTGATGCATTTTACATGATTCTATACTTAGGCAAATTTAGGAGGTTGTTATCTTATTATGAGCTTAAGTATGGGTTGTGTAGGGCCTTCGGCCCATTTGCCCTATTTTGTTTAAATTCTTTTAGTGGACTTAATTAATTAAGTGTAAGGTTGGTTGGGCTTATTTTCTAGAGTAGGGCCAGCCTAAGTTAGTTAATGTTTAAGTCAGGATTGTTTTAAGTAGTTAGCTTGGACTTGTATTTAATTAAGCCCATTTGGGCCACATTAGGGTTAGCTTAGGTTACTTATATTGTTGTAAGAGTTGCACAACAGCCACCATTGAATTGAAATCAAAACAAAACGTTTTCTTCTTGTTCTTTCAAGAACAGATTGTGTTCTTCATAGAACCAAAATATCCTTAGTAGTTAAGCTTGTGAGTTCTACAAGATTAATTGCACCAAGAATTTCAAAGTTGTTTTCAAGAGTACTGGAAGGTAAGTTTCTGATTCTTGTTCTAAATTCCTTGCTTTCTCTCTTCAAGAGTACTTGGGGGTTAAAGGGATTGTCGGGTACTTCCGAGATTGCATGCTTTCCGCTAGATGTTCCTTGTTGATTTGCAAGAGTACTTGTTAATTGGCTAGGGTCGTATTAGAAGAAGAGCAACAAAAGGCATTTGACACACTTAAAGGGAAGTTAACTTCTGCACCTATACTTTCTTTGCCTAATTTTGAGAATACTTTTGAGATTGAGTGTGATGCTTCTGGAGTGGGAATTGGGGCTGTCCTAATGCAAGAAAAGAAACCAATTGCCTATTTTAGTGAGAAGTTGAATGGAGCACAACTCAACTATTCAACCTATGACAAAGAGCTTTATGCCTTGGTAAGAACTTTACATGTTTGGCAACACTACTTATTACCTAAAGAATTTGTCATCCATACTGACCATGAGGCCCTAAAACACTTGAAGGGTCAAGGTAAGCTCAATAAAAGACATGGTAAGTGGGTTGAATTTATTGAACAATTTCCATATGTGATTAAATACAAGCATGGAAAAGACAATGTTGTTGCTGATGCATTATCAAGAAGATATACTCTAATTACTGCTCTTAGTTCTAAATTGCTTGGATTTGAGTATGTTAAAGAATTGTATGTGAATGATTCTGATTTTGGCAACATATATGTAGCATGTGAACATGGAGCATTTGATAAGTTCTATAGACATGATGGATATTTGTTTAAGGGCAGCAAACTTTGTGTGCCTAAATGTTCTATGCGTGAATTGATTGTGCTTGAATCTCATAGTGGGGGATTGATGGGACACTTTGGGGTACATAAGACTCATGATATGTTAAATGAACACTTTTATTGGCCTCACATGATTAAAGATGTAGAGAGGGTTTGTAACTCTTGTATTACTTGTAAACAGGCCAAATCTAAGTCTATGCCTCATGGATTATACATGCCTTTACCTGTTCCTAGTTCTCCTTGGATTGATATATCTATGGACTTTGTACTTGGATTACCTAGGACTAAACGTGGTAAAGATATCATATTTGTTGTTGTTGATAGATTTAGCAAGATGGCTCATTTCATTCCTTGTCATAAAACTGATGATGCCAATAATATTGCTGAATTATTCTTTAAAGAAGTGGTAAGATTGCATGGGGTACCAAGAACTATTGTTTCTGATAGGGATGCAAAGTTCCTTTCACACTTTTGGAGAGTATTGTGGGGTAAGCTTGGAACTAAATTGCTTTATTCTACAACTTGTCATCCACAAACGGATGGACAAACTGAAGTTGTAAATAGAACCTTAGGAACATTGCTTCGTGCCATTGTGGGTAAGAACTTAAAAACTTGGGAAGATTGTTTGCCATTCATTGAGTTTGCATATAATCGTAGCATACATTCTACCTCAGGTTTTAGTCCATTTGAACTTGTTTATGGCTTTAATCCACTAACTGTATTAGATCTTGTTCCTTTACCATTGAATGAACTTTCTAATCTAGATGGTGATAAAAAGGCAGAATTGGTGAAGTCTTTACATGAGAAGGCTAGAGCCAACATAGAAAAGAGGAACAAGCAATATGCAGAAAGAGCAAACAAGGGCAGAAAGAAGTTGGTATTCATGCCAGGTGATTGGGTTTGGGTACACTTTCGCAAGGAAAGATTTCCCAACCAAAGGAAGAGTAAGCTAGATGCACGAGGAGATGGTCCATTCCAAGTCTTAGAGCGCATCAATGACAATGCCTACAAAATAGACTTGCCAGGTGAGTATGGTGTTTCTGTAACTTTTAATGTTAGTGATTTGTCTCCCTTTGACATGGATGTAGATTTGAGGACAAATCTTTTTAAAGAAGGGGGGGATGATACGGATCCACTACCACCAACCACCTATGGAGCTCAAGGGAACAAGGACCACAACAATGGCAATCCATTAGCACTTCCTAATGGACCAATTACAAGGAGTCGTGCAAAGAAGTATGGAGCAACCATGTCCTTACACATTCAAGAACAAGTTACAAAAGAGCTCCATGACCTTGCTTTCAACAAGTGCTATGAAGAACTTGAAGGAACACCTAAATTTCTCACATTAATAGAAGCACATGTTGAATGGGAACATGAATTGGTTAGCACGCCCGTGCTAGATGGCACACCCCAGGCCGTGCCCTTGTCTGACTTGCTGAGGAAAACAACTACCTTGAAGCACACCCCGTGCCAAATAGCACACCCAGGCCGTGCTTCCCTCTGACTCTGAAGCACCCCCGTGCCAAATAGCACACCCGGGCCGTGCTTCCCTCTGACTCTCCCGAGGGAACTCCTACATTGAAGCATGCCCGTGCCAAATAGCACACCCAGGCCGTGCTTGTCCCTGCCTATCATTAAGTTAGTTAGCTTATTTTGAGTTTTTGCTTTGCTAATGGGTTGGGCCTCCAATATTTCGGCCACCCTTGAATAATTAGCCTTATTTTGATTAGATTTAGTCAATCTTTAGTGGATTTGGATTAGATCTCCAAATCCTTAAGTTGTTTTGATTTTATTAGTCTTATCCTTAGTTGGTTTAGATTTGCTAAATCCTACTCCTTAGCTAACTCTAAATCCTTTAAGGATCTGGACCTCTTAGATTAGTATAAATAGCTTGTTATTTTGTAAATATAACATCAATTATTCAATCAATTAAAGAGAGATTTTCTTCTTCCATGCCTTTGGCGTGTTCATGTTTTTAGAGAGTGTGAGATTGCATTCTTCTAATTGCATCAAGAATCAAGGTAAACTTATCAATTCTTTGTGGCGTTTATCTTATTCTTTTACTCTATTATTGGTGTTCTTGCTTCTTTAAGCTTTGGGTGCCATAGAGGGGAGTTTATTCTAGATCTTTGATCTCTTCCAAAACTTGTCATTGAGTTCATGAAATTTATTTTCATTGGGTTCCGCGTCAAGTACTTGCAAGAGTCCCTTGTCAGTTTCTTTGTTACAGGAATTTTCTAATGATGAAAAGAAGGCTGCTTTAGTCAAGGAAAAGTTTGGGTACATTTTCGCAAGGAAAAGTTTCCCAACCAAAGAAAGATTAAGTTTGATGAACGTGGAGATGGAACATTCCAAGTCGTGGAGCACGTTAATGACAACACCTACAAGATAGACTTACCATGTGAGTATGGTGTTTCTATTACTTTCAATATTAGTGATTTGTCTCCTTTTGACATGGATGCAGATTCAAGGACGAACCTTTTCGAGGAAAGGGGGAATGATACGAATCCGCCATCACTCAACCATGGAGATCAAGGGAACAGGGGAGCATGGATACCTCAACTTCTAACTAAGATTCGAGGACGAATCTTTTCGAGGAAAGGGCGAATGATACGGAATCGATACCACTCAACCATAAAGCTCAAGGAAGCATGGGGAACACCTAAGTTTCTCACATTAATGGAAGCACATGTTGCTTTGGAACCTGAATTTCCAGCATATGGCATGCCTAGATAGTGCTATGATAGCACGCCCGTGCAAGGTGGCACGCCCCAAGCTGTGCAAGCCTCTGCCTCTCGCGAGGAAGCACTTGACTTGAAGCACGCCCGTGCCAATTGGCACGCCCCTAGCCGTGCAAGCCTCTGCCTCTCGCGAGGAAGCACTTGACTTGAAGCACGCCTGTGCCAAGTAGCACGCCCCAGACCGTGCCCGCCTCTGACTCTCGCGAGGAAACACTTACCATTGAAGCACGCTCGTGCCAATTAGCACGCCCCAGACCGTGCACGCCTCTGCCTCTTGAAATATTAGTTAGTTTATTTTGAGATTTTGCTTTGTTAATGGGTTGGGCCTCCTATAATTCGGCCACCCTTGATTATTTAGCCTTATTTTGTTTAGATTTAGTCAATCTTTAGTAGATTTGGATTAGATATCCAAATCCTTAAGTTGTTAAGATTTTTAGTTGGTTGAGATTTGCTAAATCCTTATCCTTAGCTGATTTAGACTAACTAATCTAAATCCTTTAAGGATCTGGACCTCTTAGAATTAGTATAAATAGCTTGTTATATTGTAATTATTCAACATTCATTCAATTAATCAAAAGAGAGTTTCTTCTTTCATGCTTAGGCGTGTTCTTGCTTTAGAGGGTGTGAGATTGCATTTTTCTAATTGCATCAAGAATCAAGGTAAACTTATCAATTAAATTGTGGCGTTTATCTTATTCTTTTACTCTATTATTGGTGTTCCTGCTTCTTTAAGCTTTGTGTGCCATAGAGGGGGGGGTTTAGTTTGATCTTGGATCTCTTCCAAAACTTGTCACAGAGTTCATGGAATAAATTTCCAGCTTCTGACTCTCGCGAGAATGCACTTAATCTGAAGCACGCCCATGCCAACTGGCACGCCCGTGCCAACTGGCACGCCCCAGACCGTGCCCGCCTCTGCCTCTAGTTTAACTAGTTAGTTTATTTTGAGTTTTTGCAATGTTAATGGGTTGGGCCTCCTATAATTCGGCCACCCTTGATTATTTAGCCTTATTTTGTTTAGATTTAGTCAATCTTTAGTTGATTTGGATTAGATATCCAAATCCTTAAGTTGTTAAGATTTTTAGTTGGTTTAGATTTGCTAAATCCTTATCCTTAGCTGATTTAGACTAACTAATCGAAATCCTTTAAGGATCTGGACCTCTTAGAATTAGTATAAATAGCTTGCTATATTGTAATTATTCAACATTCAAATTAATCAATGAAATAGAATTCTTCTTCATGCTTTTGGCGTGTTCTTGCTTTAGAGAGAGTGTGAGATTGCATTCTTCTAATTGCATCAAGAATCAAGGTAAACTTATCAATTCCTTTGTGGCGTTTATCTTATTCTTTACTCTATTATTGGTGTTCTTGCTTCTTTAAGCTTTGGGTACCATAGAGGGGAGTTTAGTTTGATCTTGGATCTCTTCCAAATCTTGTCATAGAGTTCTTGGAATAAATTTCCATAGGGTTCTGCATCAAGGTGTTTGAAATCTAGTTGGTGTAGTATCAGGACGAGCTCTCGTTGTATTAGAGTGTCGGACGGCTTTAATCTCCTTCAAATCCTTTTTCATATCTTGGAGGAAACTGTTGTAGCTTCTAAACTGCTCTTGGATTGACTCCATTACAAGTTTTAATTGGGAATCCTCCATTTGACTTTCATCCCCACTATTATCTCCAAACTTGCTGATATGGATCCATTGGTGCTTCCTAGTGGGCTTGGATGTGTTCTTATCCTTTGTTGCTTGTTTTGGTCTAATTAATATGTAAGGGATATGGGCTCATAGTGTTTATTTAAGTTGTTTTGGGTTGGTTTTATGATGCATGCAATCTGCCCAATATTAAGTTGTTTGTTTTGGGCTGGAAATGACTTTATTTTGTGTTTTAGAGTTAAGCCCATGTGTTTTGGCCCTAGGGCAGCCTAGTTAGATGCTCTTCTTTAGGGTTATGTTTGTTTAAGGCATATAAATAGCCTCCTTAAGATGTAAAACGGGATTTTTGGCATAATTTGAATCAAAGGCAGAATTGCTCATGCTCTTGCATGTTCTTCTTAATTAGAGTGATTGTGAGAATTTGCTATCCTCTAATTGCATCAAGAATTAAGGTAAACTTATCAATTCATTTGTGGCGTTTATCTTGTTCTTTGCTCGATTATTGGTGTTACCGTTTCATTATAAACGTGGGGTGCCATAGAGCGTTTTAATCTCGATTATTGGTGTTTCCGTTTCATTATAAACGTGGGGTGCCATAGAGGCGAACTTACATCTCATTCCTTTGATTTCCGATCCCGGTTCCGTGTCATTTGGTATCAGAGCCAAATCAAAGTTTTGGGGTAAGTTTTGTTATCTTAGTTAGGAATTTGAGTTTTCTTGTTGTTGGATTCATTAATTGTTTATCTTCGTGTTACATTATCTCTTTAGATCTTGTTGGATCTAGACATTATCTTTTTAGATCTTGTTGGATCTAAACATTTTCTCTTTAGATCTTGTTGAAACATTTTCTCTTTAGATCTTGTTGGATTTAGATATTTTCTCTTTAGATCTTCTTGGATCTGAATTTTTTTTTTCTTGTTAGATCTTCTTGAATCTAGTTTTCTCTTTGAATCTTCTTGTTGTTTGCTTGTTTCTTGATAATAAAAAAAAAACAAAAGGGAAATCTGGACATTGCAGCCTTAGATCTTACTAATTAGATCATAAAAAATAAAAAAAAAGTCATTGTTAAAGAGAGATAAGTCAAATTGTCGTTAAGGTCATTACCTACCTAAGTTGAATTGGGAGACAAAAGTCATTCTTGGACAACCTAAATAATAAGTCATTACCTACCTAAATTGAAATTGGGAGACACAAACCATCCACTTATACCTTGTTAAGGCCTTACCCTACCTAAATTGGGTCACATTTGTGGGTTAAGTGAGGATACAAGTCATGCACGCTGCTACAGTAACTTGCTACAGGAACTCAGAAGCATCTGTGCTACAGTACCTTAAAAAAAAAATTTTTTTTGGGGTTTTCTTTGTTTGCTTGCTTTGATTGGGTAGAATTAATTAGGTCCATATTTGGTTTGCTTTGTAGTGAACTAAATTCATACACTATATCCCTAAATCGTCTTTAAATTCTAGTTTCTATTTCTTGTTTGTGTGCTATCTTTGCTTCATTTATATTGTTAGGGTGTATTTGCTAGTTCCAACACTCTAATTAATAATCAAGTAGTACATTGTTTTGTTCTTGTGCTACCATTCATTTTGTTTGAGTTTTCTTTCTAGAATTGTGCTTACGTTTCTTTTGTTAAGGTTTATTTTCCTTGTGTTCTAAACGTGCTTTGAGATTGATTGGTTGGCCTGAAATTCTAAAGTACAATTGGAGGATTTGCATGGAGTGATTGAGGAGTGTAAACACGTGAGGGAGTGCTTTATCACTGACTCAAATGTTTTTGTGATTTCTATTTTGAACACTAACCATGAGTGCAGGCACATTTGGAGATAATAGTGGGGAGGGAAGTCAAATGGAGGATCCCCAGTTGAAACTTGTAATGGAGTCAATCCTAGGACAGTTTAGAACTTTCAACAATTCTATCCAAGATACGAGAAAGGAGTTACAGGAGTTTAAAGCTGCCCAACGCTCTAATACAACAAGAGTTCGACCTAGTACTACAACAACTAGATTTCAAACTCATGAAGAGAAGAAGGTCGATCATCCTGATCATTACTTTAGGGATTTGAACAATAAGTTAGGAAGGGTGCAAGAAAGGAAAAATGTGGATTACATCAATAGGTATTCATTCACAAAGGATGGGTGGATGACCATTCCAAGATCATTTTCCTCAAAAGAAGTGGATGAAGACCAATATGGAAAGCAAAAGATGAGTTTTGAGGCTGTCAATAAAGAAAAGGAGTGCAAAAATAAAACGAGTGAAAATATATTGAGTGTAAATAAAAAGAAAGAGGGGGAAGAAAAGGAAAAACAAATTCAGCCTATATTTCTACCTTTGTGCAAAGAAGATTATTTTACCACTAATGATCTTAACCCATCCTTGCCAAGTGTGTTTGTTGATCTTTTGCAGAACTTTGAACATGTGGTTCCAGAAGAGATTGCCCAATCTTCATGTGAGGGTGAAAAGGTGGTTCTTGCACCATTGACACCTCAAGAAGTGAATATTGATCAGAAAAAGTTGCTTGAGAGAGAGAAAGAGGAGTTCACTGATGTTTTTCTTGAAGAGTTGCCTAGTGGATTGCCACCTTTGAGAGGGATAGAACATCAAATCGATTTCATTCTTGGCTCCACCATTCCAAATCAACCAGTCAATAGAAGCAATCCAATGGAGACAAAGGTGTTGCAAAGGCATATTCAGGTTGTAGCAAACAATGGAGTTCAATACGGTCTAAAAAGGAGAAGAAGAGTAAAGAAAAGGGCATGGATTCTAAGGAGAAGTGGACTTATCCTAGCAAGCAAAAGGATACCTCAACTTTTAACTAAAATTCGAGGACGAATCTTTTTGAGGAAAGGGGGAATGATATGGATCCATTGGTGCTTCCTAGTGGGCTTGGATGTGTTCTTATCCTTTGTTGCTTGTTTTGGTCTAATTAATATGTAAGGGATATGGGCTCATAGTGTTTATTTAAGTTGTTTTGGGTTGGTTTTATGATGCATGCAATCTGCCCAATATTAAGTTGTTTGTTTTGGGCTGGAAATGACTTTATTTTGTGTTTTAGAGTTAAGCCCATGTGTTTTGGCCCTAGGGCAGCCTAGTTAGATGCTCTTCTTTAGGGTTATGTTTGTTTAAGGCATATAAATAGCCTCCTTAAGATGTAAAACGGGATTTTTGGCATAATTTGAATCAAAGGCAGAATTGCTCATGCTCTTGCATGTTCTTCTTAATTAGAGTGATTGTGAGAATTTGCTATCCTCTAATTGCATCAAGAATTAAGTAAACTTATCAATTCATTTGTGGCGTTTATCTTGTTCTTTGCTCGATTATTGGTGTTACCGTTTCATTATAAACGTGGGGTGCCATAGACCGTTTTAATCTCGATTATTGGTGTTTCCGTTTCATTATAAACGTGGGGTGCCATAGAGGCGAACTTACATCTCATTCCTTTGATTTCCGATCCCGGTTCCGTGTCACTTGCCTGCACTCATGGTTAGTATTCAAAATAGAAAACACGAAAAGATTTGGATTAATAGTGAAGCACTCCTGATAAGGATCCGGGATCGGGAATCAAAGGAATGGGATATAAGTTCGCCTCTATGGCACCCCACGTTTATAATGAAACGGAAACACCAATAATCGAGATTAAAACGCTCTATGGCACCCCACGTTTATAATGAAACGGTAACACCAATAATCGAGCAAAGAACAAGATAAAAGCCACAAACGAGTTGATAAGTTTACCTTAATTCTTGATGCAATTAGAGGATAGCAAATTCTCACAATGACTCTAATTAAGAAGAACATGCAAGAGCATGAACAATTCTGCCTTTGATTCAAATTATGCCAAAAATCCCGTTTTACATCTTAAGGAGGCTATTTATATGCCTTAAACAAACATAACCCTAAAGAAGAGCATCTAACTAGGCTGCCCTAGGGCCAAAACACATGGGCTTAACTCTAAAACACAAAATAAAGTCATTTCCAGCCCAAAACAAACAACTAGATATTGGGCAGATTGCACGCATCATAAAACCAACCCAAAACAACTTAAATAAACACTATGAGCCCATATCCCTTACATATTAATTAGACCAAAACAAGCAACAAAGGATAAGAACACATCCAAGCCCACTAGGAAGCACCAATGGATCCATATCAACTCCCTCACGTGTTTACACTCTTTAGTCACTCCTTGCAATTCCTCCAATTGTACTTCAGAATCTTAGGTCAACCAACCAACTCAAAAGCACGTTTAGAAACAAGAAATAAATCCTAACAATGAAAAGCAAGCACAAATTCTAGAAAGAAGACTCAAAAACGAGATGGATGGCAGCACAAGAACAAAACAATGTACTACTTTAATTATCAATTAGAGTGTAGTAAACAAGCAAACACACCCTAATAATGTAATAGAAGCAAAAGAAAGCTCAAACAATAATAAAGAAACTAGAATTTAAAAGACAGTTTCAGGATATAATGTATGAATTTAGCTCACTACAAAGCAAACAAATATGGACCTAATTAATTCTACCCAAAACAAAGTAAGTAATCAAAGAAAATCAAAAGAAAAAATTTTTTCTTTTTTTATAGGGTCAGAACCGAGCACGGGCGTGCTAGATGGAAGCACGGGCGTGCGTATGACTTGGTCCGACAATTGAGAGTCAGAACTGGGCACGGGCGTGCTACCTTGAATCCTCCTCTTATCCTTTCAATGTAACCCAATTTAGGTAGGATTTAGATTTTGACAAGGATTTTAGTGGATATGTTTAATCTCAAAAGATATGGTCAACTAATTCTTGTTATCTTATCCACAAAGTAGTTAAGATTAGATTTTATCAAGAGATTATAGTGGATAAACTAAATCCCACAAAATATGGTCAAATCCCTAAAAATTAGGAAAAATCCCTATGAATCAGGACAAAATCCCTAAGAATTAGGAACAAAATCCACACAACACAATCAAGCTTCTTTAATGGTGGACGAATTTTTCTTACTCTTTTTTTTTTTTTTTTTTTTTTGCAAATCTAATGAACAAGGTCTAAGATCACAACTTCTAGAAATATATATATATATATTATCAAGAACGAAATCAATCAAACACAATTGATGAAAATTCAAAATTAAAACTAAACAAACAGGAAGACAAACACGAAAATAAGAAGAAACAAGAAAACAAATAAACACAAACCCTAGAACTAAGATAAATAAGAATTTACCTTAATCTTTGGCTCTGATACCAAACTGACGCGGAACCCTATGGAAATTAATTCCAAGAACTCTATGACAAGATTTGGAAGAGATCAAAGATCTAAATAAACTCCCCCTCTATGGCACCCAAAGCTTAAAGAAGCAAGAACACCAATAATAGAGTAAAAGAATAAGATAAATGCCACAAAGAATTGATAAGTTTACCTTGATTCTTGATGCAATTAGAAGAATGCAATCTCACACTCTCTCTAAAGCAAGGAACACGCCTAAGCATGAAGTTGAAGAAATTCTATTTCATTGATTTTATTGAATGATGAATGAATAATTACAATATAACAAGATATTTATACTAATCTAAGAGGTCTAGATCTTTAAAGGATTTAGAATAGTTAGTCTAAATCAGCTAAGGAGTAGGATTTAGCAAATCTAAACCAACTAAGGATATGACTAACAAAATCATAACAACTTAAGGATTTGGATATATAATCCAAATCAACTAAAGATTGACTAAATATAAACAAAATAAGGCTAAAATAACCAAGGGTGGCCGAATTATAGGAGGCCCAACCCATTAACATTATTAAAACTCAAAATAAACTAACTAATCTAGCTAGAGGCAGAGGCGGGCACGGTCTGGGGTGTGCCAATACGCACTAGCGTGCTTCAAGGTAAGTGTTTCCTCTCGAGAGTCAGAGGCGAGCATAGTCTGGGGCGTGCTAATTGGCACGGGCGTGCTTCAAGGTAAGTGTTTCCTCGTGAGAGTCAGAGACTTGCATGGCCTGGGGCTTGCTAACCTAGCACAGTCTGGGGCGTGCCATAGCTGGAAATTCAGGTTTCCAACTCAACTTGGGCTTCCATTAATGTGAGAAACTTAGGTGTTCTCCATGCTTCCTTGAGCTCTATGGTTGAGTGGTAGCGAATCCGTATGTTCTTCATCTTTGCATGAACAGAACCATAGTTTCCTTAGTAATTAAGATTGTGAGTTCTACAAGATTAATTGTGCCAAGAATTTCAGAGTTGTTTTCAAGAGTACTTAAAGGTAAGTTTCTGATTCTTGTTTTAAATTCCTTGCTTTCTCTCTTCAAGAGTACTTAGGGGGGTTTAAGGGATTGACGAGGTACTTCCGTGATTGCATGCTTTCCGCTAGATTTTCCTTGTTGATTTGCAAGAGTACTTGTTAATTAGCTAGGGTCGTATTATCTGGTATCAGAGCACTGTGCTTGTGGATTTCAATCTATCCTAGGGTTAGGGACTTCAAAAAAAAAAAACGAAAAATAGAAGAAAAAAAAATTTGTGAGAATTTAGCTGCAAATTCGCATTGAAAAAAAAAATTGTCATTCGTTTCTTACTTGAGAATTGATTTGTGACAACCCAAAATTGCGCACTGAAGTGCTTGGACATTCTAGCATTGCTGTAGTTACATATTGTTCTTGGGAAATTTTCTTGAATACTAGCTTGATAATTAGATTAATTGGGTCCATAGTTAATTTTGCTTTGTAGTGAATTAACTTCATTAATCTTGTCCTGAATTGTCTATTTGTTGATTCTTGTATTCTGCTATTTGTTTGTTTGGAACAATTAGAGCTATAGTAGTTAGGAAATTTTGGATTTCGCACACTCAGGGAGAAGCACGCCCGTGCTCACCTCTGGAAGTCCAGGCGATTCTGCAGGCTGGGAGGAGCACGCCCGTGCTACCTCCATAGTCCGCCCGTGCTAGCCTCTGGAAGTCTAAGCACGCCCGTGCAAAACATAGCACGCTCGTGCTAGCCTTTGGAAGTCCAAAACCTAGCCGTACTGTTCCAGCACGCCCGTGCTTTGCCTCTTATCATTGCTGAAGTGTTATTTACTTGTTCCTTCACTTTAGTTTATTAACTTCAAGCAATACGCCTTCTTGTTCTTGTATTGCAATTTGAAACGTTGTGATTTCTTGATAGAGTTTGTGCTTTATTTGGTTATATTCTTTGCTTTCCTAACTTTCTCTTGACTTTTGTAGTAACTTTAGGAATTCTGAAGTGCAATTATTCAAGTGGAAAGAGTGGTAAAAGGCTGGAGTGAAACCCACATATTGTGAAAAGCCAAATAAAGAGAGAAACATGTGAGGGAGTGATAAACTAACCATTTCCTTTAGTTTTGTGTTTGCTATTTTATTTCAGGATGTCTGATTCATCTAGAGGTAAGAATGACAGCCCTCTCAAGGTTGAAGATCCAAAACTACAAGCCTTTCTAGATGCTTTCTCTAGAGAGATGGGATGAATCACTAGGCTTATGGAGAGCTTTAATGACAGACTGGAGCTTCAAGAACAAAAGACAGAAAGACATGACCCTAATGCCACAAGGAGGGATGCAACCACTTCCAAAGAGCACTCTAGACAACCTTGGCATAAAGAGTATGAAGAAGAGGATGATGAATGGCATAGAGAGCCCTTGTGGGCAAGAGGAGGCCGAAACAACAGAGGAAGAGGAAGAGGGATTGGTAGAGGCCGTGTTTACAGAAATGAAACTTACTTTGGGCAGGATGAAGAAGAGGTTGATACACCATTAGATGGTAACTTGGGTAACATCAAACTCAAGGTGCCACCTTTCAAAGGCCGAAACAATGCAGACGAATTCTTGGAATGGGAGAAGGAAGGTTGAGATGATCTTTGAATGCAATAGATATACTAAGGAGAAAAAGGTGAAGATTGCTGCCTTAGAGTTCCAAGACTATGCTTTGTTTTGGTGGGCTCAACTTAATCAGAGTCGAAGGAAAGTGGGAAGGCGACCTATCAACAATTGGGAGGATATGAAGGACGTAATGAGAAAACGTTTTCTTCCTGCTCATTATTTTAGGGAGTTGCATCAGAAGCTTCATAGACTCATTCAAGGAGCCAAATCAGTGGAAGACTACCATAAAGATATGGAGATGTGCATGGCTAGAGCACACATCGTGATACGACCCTAGCCAATTAACAAGTACTCTTGCAAATCAACAAGGAAGATCTAGCGGAAAGCATGCAATCACGGAAGTACCCGACAATCCCTATAACCCCCAAGTACTCTTGAAGAGAGAAAGCAAGGAATTTAGAACAAGAATCAGAAACTTACCTTCAAGTACTCTTGAAAACAACTCTGAAATTCTTGGCGCAATTAATCTTGTAGAACTCACAAGCTTAATTACTAAGGATGATTTGGGTCTATGAAGAACACGATCTGTTCTTGAAAGAACAAGAAGAAAACGTTTTGTTTGATTAAAATTCAAGGTTGGCTAAAAATCCCGTTTTACATCTTAAGGAGGCTATATATAAGCCCCAAACAAACATAACCCTAAAGAAGAGTATCTAACTAGGCTGTCCTAAGGCCAAAACACATGGGCCTAACTAGTACACACAAAATAGAATCATTTCTAGCCCAAAATAGACAACTTAATATTGGGCAGATTGCATGCATCATAAAATCAACCCAAAACAACTTAAATAAACACTATGGGCCCATATCCCTTACATATTAATTAGACCAAAACAAGCAATAAGGGATAAGACCACATCCAAGCAAAGTCCACTAGAATCCATTAGGAGGCACCAATGGATCCATATCATTCCCCCTTTCCTCAAAAAGATTCATCCTCGAATCTTAGTTAAAAGTTGAGGTATCCTTTTGCTTGCGAGGATCAGTCCACTTTTCCTTAGAATCCATGCCCTTTTCTTTACTCTTCTTCTCCTTTTTAGATCGTATTGAACTCCATTGGTTGCTGCAACCTGAATATGCCTTTGCAACTCCTTTGTCTCCATTGGATTGCTTCTATTGGCTGGTCGATTTGGAATGTTGGAGCCAAGAATGAAGTCGATTTGATGATCTATCCCTCTCAAAGGTGGCAATCCACTAGGCAACTCTTCAGGAAAGTCATTAGTGAACTCCTCTTTCTCTCTCTCAAACAACTTTTTCTGATCACTATTCACTTCTTGAGGTGTCAATGGTGCAAGAACCACCTCTTTACCGTCAAATGAAGATTGGGCAATCTCTTCTGGAAATGCATGTTCAAAGTCCTGCAAAAGATCAACAAACACACTTGGCAAGGATGGGTTAAGATCATTAGTGGCCAAATAAGCTCCCTTGCACAAAGGTACAAGTATAGGCTGATTGTGGTACAAAGCATGTGTATCCTCACTTGCCCTAGCTATCAAACTCACATTCTTTTCTTTTTCTTTTTCCTCTTTCTCTTTTTTTGCACTCTGTTTATTTTCACTAATTTTATTTTGAATCTCCTTTTCTTTCTTTATAACATCAAATCTCATGGTTTCATTTTTACATTGATCTACATATACTTCCTTTGACCAAACTGGTGTTAGAATGGTCTTCCGCTCATCCTTTGTGATTGAATACCTATTGAGGTAATCCACACTTTTCCTTCCTTGCACCCTTCCTAACTTATTGTTCAAATCCCTAAAGTAATGATCAGGATTATCAACCTCCTCATCTTCAGGAGTTTGAAATCTAATTGGTGTAGTACTAGGACAAGCTCTTGTTGTACCCCTCCTTGTGGCATTGTGGTCATGTCTTTCCGTCTGTTGTTCTTGAAGCTCTAATCTGTCATTAAAGCTCTCCATAAACCTAGTGATTCGTCCCATCTCTCCAGAGAGAGCATCTAGAAAGGCTTGTAGATTTGGATCTTCAATTTTAAGAGGGCTGTCATTCTTATCTCTAGATGAATCAGACATCCTGAAATAGAATACAAACACAAAACTAAAGGAAATGGATAGTTTATCACTCCCTCACGTGTTTCTCTCTTTATTTGGCTTTTTTACAATATGTGGGTTTCACTCCAGCCTTTTACCACTCTTTCCACTTGAATAATTGCACTTTAGAATCCCAAAGTTGCTACAAAAGTCAAGAGAAAGTTAGGAAAAACAAAGAATATAATTAAGTAATGCACAAACTCTATCACAACAAAGTCAGTTTGGGTGTTTCAACCATAAGTTGATCTATATATATCCAAATTGGACACAAGAGGATGGGTTAGAAAGCTAAGACATAGACCTACAACTTTTATGAAGAAATAAGACATTATTTTGCCATTTTAGTGGTCAAAATGGACAATCATTTTGAATATACAGGTAAGACACCATAACAGAACCAGTTTTGGTATTTAAATCATAAGTTGAGCTACAAGTATTGGAATTAGACATAAGAAGATGTTTTGGAAAGTTGAGAAATAGAGATACAACTTTTATGAAGAAGTCAGAAACAGATGGGAAGTATAAATGGGTCAAAAATGATGTCCAATCTCACTTAAGAACATTGATATGGATCCATTGGTGCTTCCTAGTGGGCTTGGATGTGTTCTTATCCCTTGTTGCTTGTTTTGGTCTAATTAATATGTAAGGGATATGGGCTCATAGTGTTTATTTAAGTTGTTTTGTGTTGGTTTTATGATGCATGCAATCTGCCCAATATGAAGTTGTTTGTTTTGGGCTGGAAATGACTTTATTTTGTGTTTTAGAGTTAAGCCCATGTGTTTTGGCCCTAGGGCAGCCTAGTTAGATGCTCATCTTTAGGGTTATGTTTGTTTAAGGCATATAAATAGCCTCCTTAAGATGTAAAACGAGATTTTTGGCATAATTTGAATCAAAGGCAGAATTGTTCATGCTCTTGCATGTTCTTCTTAATTAGAGTGATTGTGAGAATTTGCTACCCTCTAATTGCATCAAAAATTAAGGTAAACTTATCAATTCATTTGTGGCGTTTATCTTGTTCTTTGCTCGATTATTGGTGTTACCGTTTCATTATAAACGTGGGGTGCCATAGAGCGTTTTAATCTCGATTATTGGTGTTTCCGTTTCCTTATAAACGTGGAGTGCCATAGAGGCGAACTTAATCTCATTCCTTTGATTTCCGATCCCGGTTCCGTATCAAACATATCTAACATTAAAATTCATCAATTTAACCAAAACATACAAAGTTCCCAAAATACATTCAAAAACCTAACCATGTAAAAAAAACTTAAACAAGAGAAAGGGGAAAGAGAATATGATTGCACTAACCTTATTAACAAGCTTGAATAAGCTTGGAAAGCCTTACTCCTTGGCTTTCTCTTTACCTTTTGAGGGTGGTTCTCCAACCTCTTCAAAGTATGAGAAATCAACATTAAAATCAAAAATCAACAAAAGAAATAGTTGGAGCATGATTTAATGCATCAATAACATGTCTAAACCATGAATTCTACTTATTAATTCACAAAACTCAAAAACCACAACTTACTTGCTTCAATGGGAACTTCAATTCTCTTTGCTTTTAATCACCAATCTCAACTTCTACTACTTAATTCTTAACAATTAAGTACTATTCCATGGTTTAATTAGGTAGCTTGGTGGTAATTTGGAGGTAAGAAAATGAAGAAAATGAAGGAAGAGGAAGAAGATAAAAATGGCGTTGGAGAAGGAGAAGAGAAGAAAGAGAAAGCGTTACTTAGGTGGTGAGAACTTTAAGGTGACAAAGTGACGCGGAACCCTATGGAAATTTATTCCAAGAACTCTATGACAAGATTTGGAAGAGATCAAAGATCAAACTAAACCCTCCCCTATGGCACCCCTAGTTACCAGGGGAGTTCTCAACATGCAAGTTCAAGAGGAGAGCTTAGAACAAAGAGAGAATATTTTCCATACTAGATGCTTGGTACTTGACAAGGTATGTCTTTTGATTATTGATAATGGAAGTTGCACTAATGTAGCTAGTTTGAGTATGGTGCAGAAATTGGGTTTGACATGCGTACTGGACGTGGGGATGAGGTCACTTGTGATGTAGTACCTATGCTAGCTAGGCATATTCTTCTAGGCCGCCCATGGCAATTCGACAAGCGAGTCCAGCATGATGAGTACACCAACCGATTCTCCCTTGCCTATTTGGGTAAACCTGTGGTTCTAGCTCCTTTGACACCACAAGAGGTCTGTCTAGACCAAAAGAGGATATTAGAAAGTGAGGGGCAGAATTGTATTCAGGGGGAGGGAGAAAATAAAGATAAAGAAAAAAGGGAAAAAGAGGCCAAGAGTGAAAAGAAACAATTGAATGGCCCATTGGTGAGTGAAACACCAAGAGAGGGAAGAAAGAAACAAAACATGTATGTAAGAGAGAGAGAGATCCGTCGCAATGTTAGTGAGGGTAGACCAATCTTAATGATTAGGTTTAAAGGAAACTTTGCTTAATTTGACTAACATTGACACTTCTTCTTTGCCTTCTAGTTTTGTTTCTTTGTTGTAGGAGTTTTCTGATGTGTTTCCTGATGAAATGCCTAGTGGATTGTCACCCCTAAGAGGCATTGAACGTCAGATTGACTTCGTGCCCGGATCTACAATTCCTAACAGGCCAGCTTATAGGAGCAACCCCATGGAGACTAAGGAGTTGCAGCGCCAAGTTGATGACCTATTGTCTAAGGGATTTGTGCGGGAGAGTATGAGCCCATGTGCAATTCCTGTATTACTTGTGCCTAAGAAGGACGGTTCTTGGAGGATGTGTGTTGACTGCCGAGCTGTCAACAAAATCACAGTTAAGTATCGCCATCCAATTCCTAGGCTAGACGATATGTTAGATGAACTGCATGGTAGTAAATACTTTTCGAAAATTGATTTAATGAGTGGATATCATCAAATTAGAATGAAGTTAGGTGATGAATGGAAAACTGCCGTTAAGACTAAATATGGTTTATATGAGTGGATGGTTATGCCATTTGGTCTAACTAATGCACCTAGTACTTTCATGAGATTAATGAACCATGTCTTACGTGCTTTTCTAGGCAAATTTGTTGTGGTTTATTTTGATGATATACTGATTTATAGCCAATTTATCGATGAGCATATTGAGCATGTTAGGTTAGTACTGATAACTTTGAGAGCTGAAAAGTTATACGCTAAACTATAAAAATGCACT
Source organism: Jatropha curcas (assembly GCF_041381405.1). NCBI lineage: Eukaryota > Viridiplantae > Streptophyta > Magnoliopsida > Malpighiales > Euphorbiaceae > Jatropha > Jatropha curcas. Next base: position 15,753,926 of record NC_143159.1, read on the forward strand.
TTTTGCATAGATAGGCTTGTTTTTCTTGGTTTTATTGTGAGTGCACAGGGGATTGAAGTTGATAAGGAGAAGGTTAAAGCAATTCGAGAATGGCCAACTCCTAAATCTATATCTGAGGTGAGGAGTTTCCATGGCTTGGCAAGCTTCTATCGGAGGTTTGTGAAGGACTTCTCTACCATAGTAGCCCCACTCACAGAGGTGGTAAAGAAGGAAGTTTGGTTCAAATGGGGGGAAGTGCAACAAAGGGCATTTGATACTTTAAAATCCATTCTTTGTTTTGCTCCTATTTTAGTTTTACCTGACTTTGATAAAACATTTGAGATTGAGTGTGACGCTTTTGGTGTAGGTATTGGTGCAGTGTTGATGCAGGAGCGAAAGCCTATTGCTTATTTCAGTGAGAAACTCAATGGAGCGCAACTCAACTATTCAACCTATGACAAGGAGCTATATGCTCTAGTGAGAGGGTTGGAGGTATGGCAACATTACCTTCTACCCAAAGAATTTGTCATACACACTGACCATGAGTCTTTAAAGCACCTCAAGGGACAAGGTAAATTGAACAAGAGACATGGTAAGTGGGTTGAATTCATTGAACAGTTTCCTTTTGTGATTAAATACAAGCAAGGGAAAGAAAATATTGTGGCTGGTGCACTTTCTAGGAGGTATGCTTTAATTATTACAGTTATTGCTAAGTTGTTAGGATTTGAGCATATAAAATCCTTATATGTTGATGATGATGACTTCGGTCTTATTTGGAGTGCATGTGAACATGGGGCCTTTAACAAGTTCTTTAGGCATGAGGGGTTTTTATTTAAGGGAAATAAACTTTGTATACCCAAATGTTCTATACGTGAACTGCTTGTGTTAGAGTCACATTGTGGGGGACTTATGGGGCATTTTGGGGTTCTTAAGACATATGATATACTTGCTGAACATTTCTTTTGGCCACATATGCGTAGAGATGTAGAGAAATTGTGTGGTGTGTGCATAGCATGTAAGCAAGCTAAGTCTAAGTCTATGCCTCATGGCCTTTATATGCCTTTACCTGTACCTACTTTGCCTTGGATTGATGTTTCTATGGATTTTGTGCTTGGATTGCCCAGAAAAAAGCGTGGTAGGGATATTATTTTTGTTGTTGTGGACAGGTTTAGTAAGATGGCACATTTCATTGCATGCCATAAGAGTGATGATGCTGTCCATGTTGCTGAGTTATTTTTCAGGGAGGTTGTGAGATTGCATGGGGTGCCATGCACTATAGTCTCAGACCGTGATGCCAAGTTCCTTTCTCATTTTTGGCGTGTTTTATGGAGTAAGCTTGGTACGAAGTTGCTGTACTCTACTACTTGTCATCCCTAGACGGATGGCCAGACTAAGGTAGTCAACAGAACTCTAGGTACTTTGCTTAGAGCAGTGGTTAGTAAGAATCTAAAAACCTGGGAGGATTGTTTGCCTTTCATTGAATTTGCTTATAATAGGTCTATACATTCTTCTAGTGGTTATAGTCCATTTGAGCTTGTGTATGGTTTTAATCCTTTGACTGTACTTGATTTATCTCCTTCGCCTTTGAGTGAAATTGCTAACTTAGATGGTGAAAAGAAGGCTAAATTGGTCAGGGAGATACATGCTAAAGCTAGGTGTCACGGGCCTAGAGTCTCGCACAGCACGGGCGCCCCGGGAGCCCTCCCGCTTGACTCCGAGGCAAGCCTTGCCATACCGTACCACACTGGTTTCGCCCTGCCATGGGCTCATCAGGAGAGCGGCCCAGCTCTCGACCAGTTGTGCCCCGTGGCACATACCCCGCCTGCACGTAGGCTTTGCATGGGGTAAGTACCACTAGGGTGGAACAACGCCTTAATCCGCTAAGCCGCCCCAACCCACGCAGGTTGAAACGCAGCTAGGTACGCTCTTCAATGTTGGCCTAACACGATCACAGAATTTGTTCGTGCATCCTCCCCCACTCAAAACCAGGCACGTCCTCGTGCCGAGGGAGGTCGACTCGCCCTTGGACCGTCCTTGCTTTACGCCCCACTTCGACCCACGTATGTCTCTGGCACTACTCCCACCCAAAGATATTTTAATGTCTCACCTAACTCTCACCTAACATCCACCTAACTCCATGTAATCTAGGCCATTCATTGTATGTATGTAAATCCTAGCCATCCATTGAGGAGGTGGAAATGGCTATAAATACCACCACTCCTCTCATTTGTAATCACCAAGCAATTAAGCAATACAAGAGCAATACAAGTCTCTTCTCAAGCTCTCTTGTGCTCTCTCTTCTTATTTAGCTTTTATATTTGCTCCATTGTGCTTCTAGGCTTACTTAGCTCGTCCTAACACCCAAAGGCGACTAAGTGCCGCACGGATAGGCAAGCTAAAACCTATCTCCGTGACAGGTGGTATCAGAGCAAGTTCCGTCCTAGGTGCCAAGCCTTTCGTCTTGATCAATGGCGAACGATGAAGTTAACGTGGTTGTTGTTGAGGGACAATAACTCGAGCAGGCTGAGTCTGTCCGAGGCCACGAGCCATCACGTACTCAGCCTAAGAGGGGGAAATCCAAGGTTGGTGAGTCTCCCACTGATGCGATGGAGCAAAGAGTTAGAGCTCTTGAGCAGGCCATGTCCTCTCAAGAAGCTTTTGTGGGTGAACTCTCCGAACAACTTGATAATGTTGTTCAGGAGAACGAAGAGATCACTAGAGCTGCCAAGGATATGATCCTTGAGCTTGGCGCAGCCCTTCAGCAAGAACTTCAAGCACTTGCAAATGAAGTGACTGAGGTACGAGGAATTATCAATTCTGAAGTCAGTGCTCTCCGAAAGGAAGTAGATGCTGTTCATTCTGAATGTCGGATGCACCAACGAATGAGTAGTCCCGCTTCAACCAGTGCCACCACCAGCCCTGTGGTGCATGGTTTGAAGGTGCCCACGCCTGCTACGTACAACGGAATGCGTAGCGCATCAGTGGTGGAGAATTTTCTCTTCGGTCTTGATCAATACTTCAAGGCCATGGGGGTACCAGATGATGCCAAGATCGGCAATGCCCCCACATTTCTTCGAGACGCTGCTCAACTATGGTGGCGAAGAAAACATGCAGAACGTGAGAGAGGCATGTGCACTATCCATACATGGGAGCAATTCAAGTCAGAATTGCGGAAGCACTTTGTACCTCATAATGCCGATACTGAAGCGAGGGGGAAATTACGTCGTCTACGACAGAGTGGGAGTAACTTTGATTATATCAAGGAGTTCACTACCCTTATGTTGGAGATCGATGACCTACCTGACAAAGATGCTCTCTTCTACTTCAAAGATGGGCTAAAAGACTGGACAAGGGTGGAGCTAGAGCGGCGTGGCGTGCAACCACTTGACGATGCCATTGCTGTAGTTGAATTCCTACCTGACTACTCCACCCAAGTCAGGACCAAGAAGCCTATCCCTAGCAAGAGTGGGGGAGAGAGGCAAGGTTAGAGGAAGGACCACTATCACAGGGAAGATGGTTCGTCTAAGTCATTCGAGGGAAAACCCAACACCCAATTTAGGAGGAATCAACCCAAACGTCCTACACCTTGCTTCTATCGTGAAGGGCCACACTGGGTGCGAGACTGCCCCAAAAGGAAGGGAATGAATGCCATGGTCGCTGAGTCTAGTAAGGAGAAATAGGCGGCAGAAGAAACCCATGCCAACTTGGGATTCTTACAATACTTGAGTTCCATAACAAGAACCCTTCCTCCTAGCATTCCCAAGGTGAAGGGATTACTATATGTGAATGTAGCTAATACGGATCCACTACCACCAACCACCTATGGAGCTCAAGGGAACAAGGACCACAACAATGGCAATCCATTAGCACTTCCTAGTAGACCAATTACAAGGAGCCGTGCAAAGAAGTATGGAGCAACCATGTCCTTACATATTCAAGAACAAGTTACAAAAGAGCTCCATGACCTTGCTTTCAACAAGTGCTATGAAGAACTTGAAGGAACACCTAAGTTTCTCACATTAATAGAAGCACATGTTGAGTGGGAACATGAATTGGTTAGCACGCCCGTGCTAGATGGCACACCTCAGGCCGTGCCCTCGTCTGACTTGCTGAGGAAAACAACTACCTTGAAGCACCCCCGTGCAGGCCGTGCTTCCCTCTGACTCTGAAGCACCCCCGTGCCAAATAGCACACCATGGCCGTGCTTCCCTCTGACTCTCACGAGGGAACTCCTACATTGAAGCACGCCCGTGCCAAATAGCACACCCAGGCCGTGCTTGTCCCTGCCTCTCATTAAGTTAGTTAGCTTATTTTGAGTTTTTTGCTTTGTTAATGGGTTGGGCCTCCAATATTTCGGCCCCCCCTTGATTAATTAGCCTTATTTTGTTTAGATTTAGTCAATCTTTAGTAGATTTGGATTAGATATCCAAATCCTTAAGTTGTTATGATTTTATTAGTCTTATCCTTAGTTGGTTTAGATTTGCTAAATCCTACTCCTTAGCTAACTCTAAATCCTTTAAGGATCTGGACCTCTTAGATTAGTATAAATAGCTTGTTATTTTGTAATTATTCAACAATTATTGAATGAATTAAAGACTACTTCTTCATGCTTAGGCATGTTCATGTTTTTAGAGAGTGTGAGATTGCATTCTTCTAATTGCATCAAGAATCAAGGTAAACTTATCAATTCTTTGTGGCGTTTATCTTATTCTTTTACTCTATTATTGGTGTTCTTGCTTCTTTAAGCTTTGGGTGCCATAGAGGGGAATTTATTCTAGATCTTTAATCTCTTCCAAAACTTGTCATTGAGTTCATGAAATTTATTTTCATTAGGTTCCGTGTCAGTAGCCACTAGCTACTTCCAGACGCAGAAGAAGTTGAGTCTTAAGCAAGCTCGATGGCAAGACTTCTTGGCAGAATTTGACTATAAACTTGAGTATAAACCAGGGAAGGCCAACGTTGTGGCCGATGCGCTGAGTTGCAAGGCAGAGCTAGCCACGATCAGTGCTAGCACCCCACGAAGCAACATGCTGGAAAGCATCCGAGAAGGGATGCAACATGATGATTTTGCTGGAAACTTGCTCAAATTAGCAAAGGAAGGAAAGACACGAAGATTTTGGGAACAAGAGGGAGTACTCTATACTCATGGCAATCGAGTCCTCGTGCCAAAATGGGGAAATCTTTGCAAAGAAATCCTCAAGGAGTCCCACGATTCAAAATGGGCTGGACATCCTGGTGAAGCACGTACAATGGCCTTAGTAAGAGCTCACTACTACTGGCCAAGGATGCAAGATGACGTAGAGACGTATGTCAAAACCTGTCTTATCTGTCAACAAGACAAGGTTGAACAACAAGCTCCTGCGGGTTTACTTGAGCCTCTCCCCGTTGCAAAGCGCCCTTGGGAAAGTGTCTCGATGGACTTCATCGTTGCACTACCAAAATCTGAAGGATATGGCAGCATAATGGTCGTTGTTGATAGATTCAGCAAGTATGCTACCTTTATCCCAGTCTCTGCTGACTGTAAGGTTGATGAAGCAGCCCGCCTGTTCTTTAAAAATGTGGTGAAGTTATGGAAACTCCCACGGAATATTGTGAGTGACCGAGACCTTCATTTTACTGGCAAGTTCTGGCGAGAATTATTCAAGCTGATGGGGACAGACTTGAACTTCTCAACTAGCTTTCATCCCCAGAGCGATGGGCAAATAGAGCGTATCAATGCCTTACTCGAGCTGTACCTTCGACACTATGTCAATGCCCATCAGCGAGATTAGGCCAAGCTGCTTGACATTGCCCAATTCTCGTACAACCTCCAAAGGAGCAAATCTATGGGCAAAAGTCCCTTCAAAATTATCATGGGACAGTAGCCCCTGACTCCCAATGCCATCGCAGCTTCATATGCTGGAGTGAACCCTACAGCCCACAAATTTGCAAGGGAATGGCATGAAGAAGCAGATGAGACCCATGCTTGTCTCGATAAAGCTGCTCGGCGAATGAAGAAATGGGCAGACACTAAGAGGCGGGAGTACGCCGAAGGAGACAAGGTACTGGTTAAACTCCTCCCTAACCAATTCAAGTCCTTACGGAAGGTGCACAAAGGGTTGGTGAGGAAGTATGAAGGACCATTTCCCATCATCAAGCGAGTGGGAAGAGCTGCTTATCAAGTCGAACTGCCCCCTAAACTTAAAATTCACAACGTCTTCTATGTTAGCATGTTAAAACCTTACCATGCTGATAAAGAAGACCCAGGCAGGGGTGCATCCACACGAGCCCCAACTGCAGTTGTCACTGAATTCGACAGGGAGGTTGACGACATACTTAACTCACGGGTGGTGCGGAAACGTGAAGTCCCAAACTACCGCGAGTACTTGATAAAATGGAGAAACCTCCCAGAATCTGAAGCTAGTTGGGAGCGCGAAGACACCCTATGGTAGTTCGAGGAAATGATAAGGCAATACGAGGCTCAAGGCGTGACGAGGACGTCGCGAGCATGAGTGGGGGAAGGTGTTACGGCCCGCATGGTGAGAAGGTGGAGTTGGCCCAAACACTTACAAGGAAGGCTTGCAAGGCTACCCAAAAACGGGCTAACACAAATGACCCAAAGACATGGCAAGCTCCAAGCCCAAACGTGGTTGCTCCAAGTCCACAAGGTGTAGGCATTATAATACTCCCACCCATAGATATTTTAATGTCTCACCTAACTCTCACCTAACATCTACCTAACTCCATGTAATCTAGGCCGTTCATTGTATGTATGTAAATCCTAGCCATCCATTGAGGAGGTGGAAATGGCTATAAATACCACCACTCCTCTCATTTGTAATCACCAAGCAATTATGCAATACAAGAGCAATACAAGTCTCTTCTCAAGCTCTCTTGTGCTCTCTCTTCTTATTTAGCTTTTATATTTGTTCCATTGTGCTTCTAGGCTTACTTAGCTCGTCCTAACACCCAAAGGCGACTAAGTGCCGCACGGATAGGCAAGCTAAAACCTATCTCCGTGACATAGGGCTCATATAGACATGAAGAATAAAAGTTATGCTAACCCTGCCAACAAGGGAAGGAGGCGTTGGTATTTCAACCTGGAGATTGGGTTTGGGTGCACATGACGAAGGAAAGATTCCCAAACCAAAGGAAGGGAAAACTTGCTGCCCGAGGTGATGGGCCTTTTCAAGTGTTAGAGAGGATCAATGATAATGCCTACAAGATTGATCTACCAGGTGAGTATGGCGTGTCTGCTACCTTTAATGTTTCTGACCTTTCTCCATTTGATTATGATTCAGATTTGAGGACAAATCTTTTTGAGGAGGGAGGGAATGATACGGATCAAGGGAGCAAGATGAAGGATCCTCTAGCTCTACCCGCGGGGCCAATCACAAGAGCTCGTGCAACCAAGCTACGAGCAACCTTGAATGCATTTGCTCAAGAACAAATCACATTGGAGCTTCAAGATCATAATTATGCAAGATGTGAGATTGAACTTGAAGAAGCACCAAAGCTTGTTATGATGCTTGAGGCGTGCAAAGAGGCTGCTCGTTGATGCATTCTACATGATTCTATACTTAGGCAAATTTAGGAGGATGTTATTTTATTATGAGCTTAAGTATGGGCTGTGTAGGGCTTCTGGCCCATGTGTCCTATTTTGTTTAAATTCTTTTAGTGGACTTAATTAATTAGTGTAAGGCTGGTTGGGTTTATTTTCCAGAGTTGGGCCAGCCCAAGATTAGTTAATGTTTAAAGTCAGGCTTGTTTTAATTAGTTAGCTTGGGCTTGTATTTAATTAAGCCCATTTGGGCCACATTACGTTTAGGCCTGGACTAGCTTAAGTTAATTGCTAAATTAGGTTTAGCCTAGCTTATATATATTATGTTGTAAGAGCTGCACGGCAGCCAACATGGAATTTATCAAAACTTTACATTTTTCTTTGTTCTTCAAGAACAGACCGTGTTCTTCATCTTTGCATGAACAGAACCATAGTTTCCTTAGTAATTAAGATTGTGAGTTCTACAAGATTAATTGCGCCAAGAATTTCAGAGTTGTTTTGAAGAGTACTTGAAGGTAAGTTTCTGATTCTTGTTTTAAATTCCTTGCTTTCTCTCTTCAAGAGTACTTGGGGGTTAAAGGGATTGACGGGTACTTCTGTGATTGCATGCTTTCTGCTAGATTTTCCTTATTGATTTGCAAGAGTACTTGTTAATTAGCTAGGGTCGTATTAGCATCTTCTGGAATTTTTCTATGTATCGGCTTAATGGTTCTCCTTCTTCCCTTTTCAAATCTAAGAAGTCAAAAGAAATTCTCCTTGCCGACATACAAATAAATCTAGACTTGAAAAGAGATGCTAATTGTGAAAACGAGCCAATGAATTCGATTTTAATGTCTGGTACCATTCTTGTGCTAGCCCCTTTAATGTTACAAGAAAAAACTCGACATATAATTTCATTTGATTTCGTTTGTAAGTACATGATGGTTAAGTTAGCCAAGTGACTTTATGAATTAGTTGAACCGTCATACTAGTCGAATATTGGCATCTTGAATTTAGAGGGCATAGGGGCAGCTCATATGTCTTCTGATAAGGGTGAGTCATCCCCGAGTCCGTAATTACTCGAGTCACCTCTTGACTCCTCAAATTCTCTTAGTACTTCTCTGACTCTTGAATGCCAATCAACATCGGCAATAGGTCGATTCATACTATTTTGATTAGAGCGAGTAAAGTATGTCTTGTCTCGCCATGAGGCATCGTCTCTACTGTCTTGGTCTTCTTCACTAGAATTTACTTGTACCTGTTTCAATAACCCTTTGGAATTTTGATTCCATAAGTTATAAGGATGTGATTGATCATTATCTGGTGGCCTTTCTCTTTTGTTTTTTGGGCGAGACCAGCCAAGGACCAGTCGAACTAGACCAATGTCCCTCTCATTCCCTATCAAATCAACGACGGCAGTAGCTAAACCACTGTCCCTTTTTCTTTCATTATAACTATCGATCGTCCTAATCGAAAAATTTCGATTTCCGGCGTATTTTACAGCTGGGTAAGCCATATCTGGACCCCTTTAGGTTTATTTCATGAGTTATTTGATCTTAGTTGAAGGATTTGAGGCATAAATTAAGTTAGTGTAGAAATTGGAACCCCTAGCTACTGGTTCTGCAGATTAGCTTATAAGTTGTTTCTAAAAATTGTTATTGGAAGCTATAATTTGAGTTTTAGAAATTTATGTAGGAGATATATATATTATATGCTAACTCTTGACGGAAATTTTGATCTTTACCTTCTAGTTGATATATGAATTGTATTCCTATTACAAATATAATTGACATATGCATAGAATTGCTTCTATTTTAAATTTTGTAAAGAAGTCAAGGATCCCTTAGTATGGCAGCAACTATTCTTGCCTTTTGCTTGAGTTCTTGATATAATGTGAAGGAGATTGATATTATACTTTAAAACTTTGATGGAAAATGAAACAATTAGCTAATGTATTATAAATGTTAATTAGAAACTTTGCTATTGTTTCTTAATTGAAGTATAAACTGAAATTCTATATAGAAATGAATAAATTATTTAGTTTAATGCAGAATTTGATAAAGGAATTAAAGAACTTTGAAATGGCAGCAACCATTTTAAATTTCAACTTGAACAATTGCTGTGATATGATGCAAACAAAGTTGTAAATTAAATTCTTGATTGGAAATGGGTTAACTAGCATGATGTATGAGTTTAATCAAGACCTTAAGGTTTCTTTGATATAGTGGTAGCCTTTAGCTAGAGAAAATCATGGGTTTTTGCTTGAACCGAGTTTATGTTGGTGGTATGAATATGCTTTTTTATAATTTGTTGTGAATATAAATATTCCAATGATCAGGTTTGATGAGAATTGAGAATGATTTTGAAGTGGCAGCAGCTAATCTAATTATTTGCTGATATTATTACTCTGATATGGGACATATGATGTGATAAATCAAGTTCTTGTTGAGAAACGAGTTAATGGGAAAGAAATGGATCGGTTCTAATAAAAAAATTCTGATTTCTTTAGCTTGGCAACATCTAGTTAGTAAAATTTTATGAGTTATGTCAATTGAACCTATATATTGAGCCTATAGATGTATTATGTGCAAGTGACAAATATTGTTGATAATAACTAAGGATGAGATTGATAAAGAATCATAGGTTATAGCTTGAGATGACAAACAAATGTGATTAAATATAATTTCTTGATGTAAAGTAATCAAAATAAGAAATTCTTATAATTAAGTGCATTTTTGTAAATCAATTATGTTATTATTACCTGGGCCCTAGTGCCGGCCCGACCCATGATTTTTGGTCGTGACAAAATTAGAGTTATTGTTTTGTAATTTAACAATTTAAAAAAATAAAAATTTTTATAAGATATTAAAAAAGATTAATAATTGGAGTTATTATTTTGTAATTACATAACGTGTCATTATAGAAAGATTCTATTCTGCTTAGTTTTTTTTTTTTGGATAAATGTGAGGACCAATATTTTTTTTTCATACATGGAAGGCCCAATGACTGACCCTTAGGCTATACAATAGAGATAAATATTTCTTTTCAACAACATTTATTAACTTGATGATAACTTTTGTACTGAATTTTTTTTGATAAATGTGAAGACCAATAAATTTTTTCTTTTTATACATGGAAGGCCAAATGACCGACCTGCAGACTATATAATAAAAATAGATATTCCTTTTCAATAATATTTATTAATTTGATGATAACTTTTGCAACAAATATAGGGGAACTCTTTTTTGTGCTTGGTTAAACTAAAGATAAAATAATAATAAAAAAAAATAACAATTGCTAGTTTCGCATAAACGTGGATTATTAAATTTGTGAATGGCTCCATTCATATTAGCTGTTGAATCTGCTTACTTGCCGTTGGATCTACTGTTCTAGCTCTATACGCTCGCCTCAAGGGTTTAGCGAGTAGGAAATAGGAACGGAAAGAGAAGACTGAAAAAGAAGCATTTGGAAAGAGGATCGACTGCTGCAATATTAATTTGCTTGTGTTAAGAGGAAAATGTTGTTGAGTTGGAGAAGAGCCGCTGCTTCTCAAGTGTCGAAGCTTAGCAACAACAAAGACCTTTTTATCCCATGCCTGAGCTATGCCAAGGCTTCTGCAACAGCTGTAGCACATGCTTCTGATGATTCTGGGCAGAAGAACTTTCCCAGCAAATCACTGGTACTGAATATTTACTACTCTGATTCCCTCTTCTTTTTTTTTTTTTTTTTTTTTTAAATTATCATGTAATTTGCACAAGTTAGGCTTCCAGTCTCTTGCTTCTAAAGAGCTATTTGATGGGAAAGATTTGGCCTTCATGACCTGACCTGACACCACAAGGAGTCTGGCCGTGCCATGAAATGAAGTTTACTCCTTTTGATTATGATTTTGATTGATTTGATTGTGATCATTGTTCCTAAAATCAATCAACCAATAATTGACTAATTTTATTGGTATTTCTTTTTTATTTATCGGAAATGATAATACTCAGTAATATCACGAATTTTGTGATTGTGCGTTTGTCAAGTGACGGTAGTGATTGTTGTTTGGTTTTAAACTATTTGATTTTATAACAGGTAAATTTGGATAAAATGTTTTGGTCCAAGCCTTGTTCTTTGGCTTTGGCTCCGGATTCCCCTCTCAGGGTTGAAGAGCCAAACTATCAAGGCTTCCGGCGTTTTGTGCTTAAGCTCCTGCTGTTTTATAGTAAACAAAGCACTTCTATCAGGGGTGCAAATGTGGTATACCAGCGCATCATTTCACAAGTAGATAAACCTACCATTTATGAAGGTCAGTCCATTCTCATGCTTCTAATCTAGGGCAACATATTGGAATCTGTTTTTATATTTTTTCCCTCTCCTTGTTTGTTCTCTTGTTTCTAGGTTGCTTGTTCATAAGAATTCCATTGATTAGCTCGGGTTGAAGGAGTAGAGCCATAGCATTTCTTATCCTGTTTTTATGGAATAATTTTCGTATTGGGAATTTGGGTCATGCATCACTGCACATGTTTTCATTGAATAAAGAACCTTCCTTTAACTTTTTGGTGTAAATTAAATTTTCTTCATCTTCTTCATGCAGTTTTCAATTTGGAGAAGACATTTAAAATGACATTCTCATTGCTGGTACTCCATATGTGGCTTTGTTTACGCCGTTTGAAACAGGAGGGAAAGCAAGGTGTTGAATTTGGGCAGTACTTGTATGAGATTTACAATCATGATGTGGAGCTGAGAGTCTCTAAAGCAGGGGTAATGTTTTTATGATTCTTTCGCTTACTGAGTTTGCTTGAGGATATAATTTGCATTTCATGGCATCTGCTTCTTTTTGGTACATCGGAAAGTAAAGTATAAACAAGATAATCAAGTCATTTGTGGTTATCTGTGTGCCATTGTTGGAATACCCTTCTAGTTATCAATAAATATTTTATTACTGCGCTGGGCTTTCTGATAATATTGTTGAACCTGCACCATGAGATGCTTTGCAGGGAGCTTATTTTCTATGCTCATAGATAACAATAGAAATACTCTTAGTTTGCTAGAATTTTGTAAACTCTTGTGCTATATGTGCTTTTGTATTGGCAGGTTAACTTATTGTTGACTAAATGGATGAACGAGTTGGAGAAGATATTCTATGGAAATATTGTTGCTTATGATTCTGTTCTGCTTCCAGAGGCTAAATCCAATGAGCTCGTGAAGGTGGTATGGAGGTGAGACCATCATAGAACCAAGTCCAAAAATTTCTTTGATATGAATGTCGCATGTACCCTTATCGTAATTTTTGATTTTGAGAGTACCTAGATATGATATGTGCAAGGACCCTTTCCTTTTGTTCCTTCTAATGTTGAAATCTTCATTATGGGCAAGCTTTATACCAACATTGATAATCTATTGGGGCTCTGAGATTTGTGCTCAGGACTAGTTGTTCTTAACATTTCTCAGCCACTCATTTCACATGTGTTTTTGAGGTTAAAATAGAGGACTGTTCTGAAATTGGTTTACAATTGCAAAGTTTTTCATATATTATAGGTTTTGAGTTAAACATAGTAGTTGGATAAAAATGTTTCAATTTCTTTTGCATAGTTAATTTAGTTGATTTTTTTTGGATTATTCAACAGATTAAACAATCTTTTAAAGAATGAGTAGTTGTAACTTCCAATCATATAGTCGAGCCCAACTGGTTTGGGACCAAGGCTTAGTTGTTGTTGTTATAACCTCATAAGTTGCATATGTTGGTTTTTGAAGATAATTTGGCGTAAATTTTATCTAAAGATGATTGTATTCTTTCGATGTATATTTTTGTTCGCAATCCTCATCTAATTAGTCATGGGGTGACATGGAAAAATATTATCAGTCATCAAGGCTTAATTTTTTTTCCAAAAAAGTTGAAGATCTGGTAATGTTCACGGCAATAGGACTCTGACTTAATGTCATGTCTCATCCCTTTCACATTCAACAAGGTTTTGGCTTTATTTGTAATGTTTTGCATTAGGGTCCAATGCTCGATATCAATGCTAAATTTGAGAAAAATGGGATTTCTTCTATCCAATGGTTTACAGGATGAATTTAAAATTATTGAAGTAACATATGTCTACTCTTGTTCTGATTGAAGTTCTGTTGTGGTGCAGGAATGTCTTCTCTGATGATGGTAAATCAGAGCCAGATGTTACTGCATTACCGGCAGTCCAGGCACGTTTTAATCTTTGCTTTTGCCACTGTAATTCATAGTGCTAACTGGCAGAGGAATTGTATTGTTTTCTTGGCCTTGGTTGTTAAATGTATTATTCTGAGACTGAGACTGGAAGCTGGCAGACCACTTTTTTATGATTCTCGTGTTCTAGTTTTTTAAAGATGAGATTTCTTATTTGCTGCATTAGACATCTCAAGAAAGTGAAACTTTTCTAGCGGACACCAAAGTTAGGGAGTCATTTGTTGACTGCGATGCTAATAGATATAATGAATCCTTTACACTAGGATCTATCTTGTCTTGAGCAAATCATACCATCTAACTTGTTTCTTTCCTAAATCAACGCATAAATCCGCTGAATGTTTGCTTTTATATGCAGGCAATGGCAAGATATGTACGCCGTGAAGTCAATTGTCTTTCCTTAACAGGTAGGTTTTAGTCAACGAATTATGTTGGCTACTAATTGATTTCTACCCTCTTTCTTCCCTTACTCAATCACTGACTGAGAGGATATGAGTAATGAGCTAAGGATACCAAAAGTAGATTGCAGCTATAGTTTGCTTTGTTATCTAATTTCTCAAGTTGGTTACTAGATGATAGAAATAGAGAGGAGAATAAGAAGATGGTGCATCATAATTAAGCCAAAACTACGAGATTACGTCCATAGCCACTCTGTTATCTAAGATTCCTCATCTCGGTTACTAGATTGGGCGATGAACCTAGACAAGCATTGTTAGCATGGTTTCCTGTTTATTTTCATGCATTTCTGTTGACATAAATATGCTCATGCACATCATATGCGCACTCATGTCACCCTAGTTAAGCATGACTACAAGTTACCAGGTTAAAGTTTTATTCAGAAGTTACAATTTGATGGGCAGACAAAGAAGCCTTGTTTTCTGGGAATTTCATGTTCACCTCCTTGGATAACACATCATCTGATGCAGCAAGGAAATGAATGGACACAGGCAGGTATTGAAGTCCCATGAGAAATTTCGGGGTTAGAAGAAAAAAAATGCTCCTCATGCCATACGGAAGAATGCATAAAGCAAATATTTTGTATTTTTTGATATTATTTTTTGATTTTTTTTAAAAAAATTTCCGTATTAATTTGTAAGGGAAAGTGATGGAGCAAGTTGATATGATGGGATAACATTGCTTTGCTATGCTTTTGGTGGCAAGTTATAGAAAGAGGACATTTCTGTAAAATAGAATACATGAATATTTAGTTTTTATATATTGTTTTTAAAAAATTTTGATGGATTCAGTTACATCAGCTTGATTTTTGGGCTATTTCTAGAATTTTGGTACGTTTTTTTTTTTGCAAAAATTATTTTTGGTTATCAGTAAATTTAGTTCGAATTGGTTTTATCAAAATTTACTTTAATTTAAATCATTTGGATTCAAAGTGATATTCAAATGCTCATTCATTATGGAACCGTCTTGAGGGTAGCTGCTGTCGAATTCAGTGGAAGAACCATTGAGAAGGATGCTCTGAACGCAAAGCTACTTGCATTAATGAGACAAGACATCATAAGTAGAACAGAACAAGAGGATTAATTTCAAGATGGTGAAGAAATTAATGTGGTGTGGGAAAGGTTACATCGGCTAAATGAAAGAAGATAAAGTTTGATGAGTAAGGATGATTTTTGTGATGTCATATACCAAATGAATGAAGGGTTTTATATGTTTGTTATAATAACTAATACATTTTCTTTTCATAATAGACCCTTCAAAATTGGGCCTGAATTTCTATTATGGATTTACAATAAGGTTTATTTGGGCTTGTAGTGAGCTAACAAGCTGAGCTAAAAATGTACCTTCATGTCCATTAGGCCCAACAAACTATGTGTTTGTTGGGCCCAAAGTGAATCTAGCGTTATGTAATTTGGGTTCAAGTTGGGTTTTTAATGAGTATCAACAGGCTTTCAAAGGAAAAGGAAAAAAAAAAAAAAATCAAAAGTAAATAATAAAGTATCAAGTCATTTATGGGATCTCTGCGGTAAAAATCAACAATGCAGCCACTGTTAAAAATCGCTCCCCTCACGAGTTCTTGGAAAATTTAAAATTTTAAACTGCAAATACTGAGCAGTAGCAGTCAAGCAGATCCAAATTAGAAATGAAGAAATCCTCACGTTTTGATTTGTTAGAATGCTATAGAGATCAGGAAAATGGAGTTCACCGAGGCTTATAAGCAGTCTGGTTCCTGTTGTTTCTCGCCCAACGCCAGATATATCGCCGTCGTCGTCGACTATCAGTTGGTCATTCGTGATACGTTGTCGTTTAAGGTTCCAATGTTCGTTTGAATGTTCTCGGTATCTTTTGTGTAATGCTTTGATCTACTCCCGAGAAAATTTGAATAAAGTATGATTTGAATATTTTGACAATGTTGGCAAAAAATTAGAAGAGAGTATTAATAAATTGAGCTGTTAATTGTCAAATTGAGTTTAAAATTTGAATATTTAGGTTGTTTGCCATTCTCGAATTCTTATTCATTTAAATGATAGCAATAACTGTCAAATTTTTAAAATTTTGTATTCTCTTGTGCAGGTTGTGCAATTGTTTTCATGCTTGTATAAGATAAGCTATATAGAATGGGCACTTGATTCTGAATACATATTACGTGGTTTTTCCAAAAGACCAATGGTACAGGCATGGTCATTGAGCCAACCTGAATGGACATGCAAAATTGATGAAGGTCCTGCTGGCATTGCTTATGCTAGATGGAGTCCTAACAGCCGGCGCATACTAACTACATCAGAATTCCAATTGCGTTTAACGGCGTGGTCACTCAACACAGCATGTGTTCATGTACAATGGCCAAAACATGCTTCCAAGGGGATTTCATTCACAAAAGATGGGAAATTTACTGCAATTTGTACAAGGCGTGATTGCAAGGATTACATCAATTTGCTGTCATGTTATACATGAGAGATTATGGGTACTTTTTCTGTGGATACATTGGATTTGGCTGATATTGAATGGTCACCTGACGATAGCGCTATAGTGATATGGGACTCTCGTTTTGAATATAAGGTGGTGAACTTCATGCTTTTCATTGTCTTTGTATTGCATGCTGGCCACATTCTATTTCATAAGAGCACTGAACTTCACAAATATGAGAAAAATCAGTTCAGGGATCAGAAAAATATCCCTAACCTCCCCTTCCTATTTTTGTGGTGGAAATGTGACATTTATGATAATTTCTAGCCTAGCAGTAAATTGCCATTTAGAAATGAATCCTGTGTAACATCTGGTCTGGAACGCTGCATATAAATATATCTAAGGTTTAGCATTAATCCAGAAGAATGTTAATTTTGCATGCGCTGTTGTTTTATTTTAAGCTGTATTCTTAATGGAAAAGTTAAGAGCTTATCCTGGGTAATTTGATGCAGGTTCTAATTCATTCCCCAGATGGAAGGTGTTTGTTCAAGTATCAGGCATATGAAAGTGGATTAGGTGTAAAAAATGTTTCTTGGTCTCCTTGAGGTCAGTTTCTAGCTGTGGGTAGTTATGATCAGATGTTGCGGGTTCTGAACCACTTGACTTGGAAAACTTTTGCTGAACTCATGCATCTATCTACTGTTCGTTCTCTGTGTTGTGCTGCTGTCGTCAAGGTAATTGGTTTTCTTTGTTTAATGTGCTTATGCACGAGGATTTTATTTGTTACAATCATCTTAGTTCTTGCTGTCCTCTTATTGCCAGGAGGTGGATGAACCCCTGCACCTCGATATGTCTGAACTATGTTTACCTGATGAATTTCTCCAAGGCAATTCTGGTAAGCATAATTATCAATTATGTTAACCTATGATACAGCCTTGTAAAATTTCTGCACGTTTTGCTATCTTGAATTAATTTTAATAAACTCAAGCATTTTTCCTTCTAAAAAGATGTTGCAGAAGGCCCCTTCAGAGTTAGGTATGAGGTTATGGAAGTGCCTATTACCTTGCCTTTTCAGAAGCCCCCTTCTGACAAACCAAACCCTAAATAAGGAATTGGTAAGTTCACCTTTCTTAACTACTATGATTCTGAGTCGGAAAACACATTTATTCCCAAAGTTATTGTTGCTTTTTCCCTAATGGCATCAACCCAGTTAAATTCTGTTATAAACTTCTCCTTTTAGTGTATGTTTTGGTAATTGATGAGTTTAACCTTTCTTGATAGGTCTTATGTCATGGAGCAGTGACAGCCAGTATATTTGTACTCGTAATGATAGCATGCCAACTGCTCTCTGGATATGGGACATACATCACCTTGAGCTGACCGCCATTTTGGTGCAGAAGGATCCTATTCGAGCAGCTGCTTGGGATCCAACATGCACTCGACTTGTTCTATGATACGGATCCATCATCACTCGTCGCTGGATCACAAGGAGGCATGGTGAACGACGAAGGAGATCCATTGGTGCTTCCTATTGGACCGATTACAAGGAGCCGTGCCAAGCGATATGGGGCAGCCATATCATTATTTGTTCAAGCCCAAATAACACAAGAACTGCATGATGTTGCATTCAACAAGTGTTGTGAGGAACTTGAAGGCATTCCTAGGCTTCTAATGTTGTTGGTGGCTCTTTAAGTGGAGGAAAGCACGCTGCTACAGTAACGTGCTACAGGAACTCAGAAGCGCTACAGTGCTACAGGAACTCAGAAGCGCTACAGTGCCGCGCCAATCAGTTTGACTTTGCTACAGTAAATTTGACTTTTCTACAGTAACGTGCTACAGGAACTCAGACGCGCTACAGTAACGCGTTTTATGTGTTTTATGCTTCATTAAGCCCTAGTTTCTTGTTTTAGTATAAATATCTTGTATTCCATGTAAGAACACGATTTTTGAGATATTGAAAACTTCATTTGTTTAAGCTTTGCTTGTACTCCTTTGCTTAGAGTGATAGTGAGAGATTGCTTCCTCTAATTGCATCAAGAATTAAGGTAAGCTTATCAACTTGTTTGTGGCGTTTATCTTGTTCTTTGCTCGATTATTGGTGTTACCGTTTCATTATAAACGTGGGGTGCCATAGAGCGTTTAATCTCGATTATTGGTGTTTCCGTTTCATTATAAACGTGGGGTGCCATAGAGGCGAACTTATATCTCATTCTTTGATCCGATCCGTATCATTTGGTATCAGAGCCAAATCAAAGTTTTGGGGTAAGTTCTGTTATCTTAGTTAGGAATTTAAGTTTTCTTGTTGTTGGATTCCATTGTTGTTTGTCTTATTTCTTGATTTCATTGCAGATCTGGAATTTTCTCTTTAGATCTTGTTGGATCTAGGTGTTTCCTCGTTAGATCTTCTTAGATCTGGAATTTTCTCTTTGGATTTTGTTGCATCTATATATTTTCTCGCTGGATCTACTTAGATCTAGAATTACCTTCTATTGAATCTTCTTGTTGTTGTTGTTCTTCAGTTAGAAAAAAAAAAAATCAATTGATTACATTTATTACGAATTTATAAGTTATTAAATACCAAATCTGGAGATTTGTTTGTGTTCTTGAATCTTGTTGATCAAATCAAAAAAAAAAAAAAAAAAAAAGAAAAGTGATTGTTGGACAACTAATTATTACCTACCAAATTTGACTTGGGAGACACAAAAGCATTGTTGGACAACATAATCATTACCTACCTATATTGAAATTGGAAGACACAATTGCTGGACAACCTAAAAGCATTTGACTTAAATTGGGATCCTATCTTGAGAGAACACAAATCATTGCTGGAAAGGTTGATACTCTGCTTGGACCGACTATACTACATTTATATACACAAGCATGCAATTTTATAGTTAAAGATAATCAACCTGTGATATCAAGTAAATCTGTGACATCAATTTCTGTGTCAATTCTAAAAATTTGGTTTTTTATTGTTTGCTTGCTTTGATTGGGTAAAATTAATTAGGTCCATATTTGGTTTGCTTTGTAGTAAACTAAATTTACACATCATATCCAGAAATTGTCCTTTTAAATTCTAGTTTGTTTAATTATTGTTTTGAGCTGCCGTTGCTTCTATTACATTATTAGGGTGTATTTGTTTGTTCACTACACTCTAAATTAATATAATCAAGTAGTACATCATCTTGTCTTTGTACTACCATCCATTATCGTTTTCAGTCTTCTTTCTAGAGTTTGTGCTTACTTTTATTGTTAAGATTTATTTCCTTGATTCTAAAACGTGCTTTCAAATTGGTTGGTTAACCTACGGTTCTGAAGTACAATTCGAGGAATTGCAAGGAGTGATTGCGGAGTGTAAACACGTGAGGGAGTGCTTTATCATTAACTCAAATCTTTTTCGTGTTTTCTATTCTTGAATACTAACCATGAGTACAGGCACATCTGGAGGTGGTAACGGAGATGGAAATCCAATTAGAGATCCTCAACTAAAATTGTTCATGGAATCTATCCAAGGACAATTTAGAACCTTTAACAATCTCTTTCAAGACATGAGGGAAGAATTGCAAGAACTGAAGGCTTCACAAAGTTCTAATGCCACTAGAGTCCGTCCCCAAGTTAGAATTCAAACCCCTGATGATGAGGAGACTGAAGGTACTAATCCTAATAAAATTGATGGAGACTTGGGAGCAATCAAAATGAGGATCCCAGAATTCAAAGGCAACAACAATGCTGAAGAATACCTTGAATGGGAGAGAAAGGTAGAACAAATCTTTGAATGCCATAACTATTCCCAGGAGAAGAAATCCCATCTTGCAGCTGTGGAGTTCAAAGGATATGCTATGTTTTGGTGGGAACAATTGCTACTAAAAAGAAGAAGCAGGGGAATGCGACCAGTACCACCATGGGAGATCATGAAGGAGTTAATGCACCAAAAGTTTGTTCCTGCTCATTACTTCAGGGATTTACATAATAAATTAGCAAGAATGGTGCAAGGAGGGAGGAGCGTGGAAGAGTACTACAAAGAGATGGAGATTTGCATGGCAAGAGCCAAGATTGAGGAAGATGTCCAAATCACCATGTCACGATTCCTTGGAGGTCTAAACAAAGACATTGCTGATGCCTTAGAGATGTATAGGTATGATACCTTAGAGGAGATGATAGATATGGCCATGAAACTTGAAAGACAGAAAAAGGGGAGATCCACCAACAAGTATTCTAGCAACACATGGGGATCCAAATGGCCCAAAGAAGGTGAGAAGAAAGATTTCAAAGGCCCTAGTTTCCAAAGAACAGAATCAGTTTCGAAAGGTAAAGAGGTTGCCCAAACTACATTCAAGGGAAACAAAGGTACTTCTAACTCTATAAACCCTGCTAGAGAGATTAAATGCTTTAAGTGTTTAGGAAAAGGGCATATTGCATCTCAATGTCCTAATAAAAGGGTTATGATTGTTAGGGAAGATGGTAATATTAGTTCTGAATCTGAATGTAGTGATTGTGATGATTTGCCTCATTTGCATGATGTTGATAATGATAAGTCAGATGAGGATGAGCATAACTTGTTGTTTGCTGAACGTGGAGAATCTCTAGTTGTTAGGCGAGTTTTGAATATGCATGTTAAGGAGGAGAGCCTTGAACAACGTGAGAACATCTTTCACACTAGATGCTTGATACATGGAAAAGTGTGCTTGCTTATTATTGATGGGGGTAGTTGCACTAATGTTGCTAGTGTGAGTATGGTGAATAAGTTGAATTTGGCATGTCTTAAACATCCTAAACCTTATAGACTGCAATGGTTGAATGATGGTGGAGAGGTGAAGGTGACACGCCAGGTGCTTGTGCCGTTCTCTATTGGGTGGTACAAAGATGAAATTTTATGTGATGTAGTACCGATGCAGGCAGGCCATCTATTGCTGGGAAGACCATGGCAATATGATCGAAAGGCACTACATGATGGGTTCTTTAACCGATACTCTTTGGTTCATAAGGGGAAGAAGGTGACTCTTGTTCCATTATCACCTCAAGAAGTATACACCGATCAGAAGAAAATACTTGAGAGAGAAAGAGAGACTTCAGCTTTGAGGGAAAATGAGAGTGAGGCTTCCAGTTCGAGAGAACTAAAGAGTGTTAAAAGAGAGGTTGAAAAGAAAGAGGCCACAAAAGATACCAAACAGATTGGTGGCCCAAAAGTGAGTGAAACACAACGAGGGGAGAGAAAGAAACACACTTTTTATGCAAGAGCTAGAGAGGTTAAGTGTGCCATAGCCTTGAGGCAACCCGTGTTGCTTCTTAGGTTCAAGGAAATTTTATTTTCTAACGCTGACACTAATCTTGATGGTTTACCTCCTGTGTTTGTTTCTATGTTACAGGAATTCACTGATGTTTTTCCAGAGGAGCTACCTAGTGGATTACCACCTTTGAGAGGGATAGAACATCAGATTGATTTCATTCCCGGTTCCACCATTCCAAATCGACCAGCCTATCGAAGCAATCCAACAGAGACAAAGGAGTTGCAGAGGCAAGTTGATGAGCTTATGGAGAAAGGATTGGTGCGAGAGAGCATGAGTCCTTGTGCCGTTCCAGTACTTTTAGTACCCAAAAAGGATGGTACATGGCGAATGTGCATTGACTGTAGGGCGGTCAACAAAATCACTGTAAAGTATAGACACCCTATTCCTAGACTTGATGATATGTTAGATGAATTGTGTGGGTCTACTTACTTTACAAAGATCGATTTAATGAGCGGTTATCATCAAATTCGGATGCAACTAGGTGATGAGTGGAAAACTGCTTTCAAAACTAAGTATGGTTTGTATGAATGGTTAGTAATGCCTTTTAGATTATCTAATGCACCTAGTACGTTTATGAGGCTTATGAACCATGTTTTACGAGCTTTCTTAGGAAAATTTGTAGTTGTGTACTTTGATGATATACTTGTATATAGCAAGTCTCTTAATGATCACGTTGGGCATGTTAGGCTAGTATTACAAGCTTTGAGAACTGAACAATTGTATGCTAAGCTTAAGAAATGCACATTTTGTATAGATAGACTTGTGTTCCTTGGTTTTGTTGTAAGTGCGCAGGGTATAGAGGTAGATGAGGAGAAAGTGAAAGCTATCAAGGAATGGCCGACGCCGAAATCAGCTTCGGATGTGCGAAGTTTCCATGGGTTGGCAAGTTTCTACCGACGGTTTGTACAAGATTTCTCTTCGATTGCCGCACCACTCACAGAGGTAATTAAAAAGGAAGTTGGGTTCAAGTGGGGCGAGGAACAACAGAAAGCGTTTGAGATGCTTAAAGGGAAGTTGACATCCGCTCCTATACTTTCTTTACCTAATTTTGAGAACACCTTTGAAATTGAGTGTGATGCTTCTGGTGTAGGAATTGGAGGAGTACTGATGCAAGAGAAGAAACCAATTGCCTATTTCAGTGAGAAGTTGAACGGGGCACAACTCAATTACTCGACCTATGATAAGGAGCTATATGCCTTGGTGAGGACTTTGAGCGTATGGCAACACTACTTACTACCTAAGGAGTTTGTCATTCATACTGACCACGAAGCCCTAAAACATTTGAAGGGTCAAGGTAAGCTCAACAAGCGACATGGTAAGTGGGTTGAGTTCATTGAACAATTCCCTTACGTTATTAAATACAAGCATGGAAAGGATAACGTTGTTGCTGATGCATTGTCACGGAGATATACTTTACTTACTACTGTTAGCTCTAAATTGATAGGATTTGAGTATGTTAAGGATTTGTATGAGTCTGACTCTGATTTTGGCAATGTATATTTGGCATGTGAACACGGGGCATTTGATAAATTTTATCGACACGAAGGATATTTGTTTAGGGGCAGTAAACTTTGTGTTCCTAAATGCTCTATGCGTGATTTGCTTGTACTTGAGTCTCACTGTGGGGGATTGATGGGACATTTTGGGGTACATAAGACTTATGACATGTTGAATGAACATTTTTATTGGCCTCTTATGCGTAAAGATGTCGAGAAGGTTTGTGATTCTTGTCTTACTTGTAAACAGGCCAAATCTAAGTCTATGCCTCATGGGTTGTATATGCCTTTACCAGTTCCTAGCTCACCTTGGGTTGATATATCTATGGATTTTGTACTTGGATTACCTAAGACTAGGCATGGTAGAGACAGTATATTTGTAGTAGTTGATAGGTTCAGCAAAATGGCTCATTTCATTCCTTGTCACAAAACTGATGATGCTATTCATGTTGCTGAATTATTCTTTAGAGAGGTGGTACGATTACATGGAGTTCCGCGGACTATTGTTTCTGATAGGGATGCTAAGTTCCTTTCACATTTTTGGCGGGTTTTGTGGGGTAAACTCGGTACAAAATTACTTTATTCGACTACTTGTCATCCACAAACTGATGGACAAACTGAGGTTGTGAATAGGACTTTGGGAACTTTACTTCGTACTATAGTGGGTAAAAATTTAAAAACTTGGGAGGATTGTTTGCCATTTATTGAATTTGCATATAATCGAAGCATACATTCTACTTCAGGTTTTACTCCATTTGAACTTGTTTATGGATTTAACCCACTAACTGTTTTGGACCTTATTCCTTTACCTTTACATGAGCTCTCTAGTTTAGATGGTGAACAGAAAGCTAAACTGGTGAAGTCTTTACATGAGAAGGCTCGAGCAAATATTGAAAAGAGGAACAAACAGTATGCTGACAAGGCCAATAAAGGAAGGAGGAAGCTAGTGTTTGCACCTGGAGATTGGGTTTGGGTGCACCTTCGGAAGGAAAGGTTTCCCAGCCAACGAAAGTCTAAACTAGATGCACGTGGAGATGGTCCATTCCAAGTCTTGGAACGCGTCAATGACAACGCCTACAAGATAGACTTACCAGGTGAGTATGGTGTTTCCGCTACCTTTAACGTTAGTGATTTGTCTCCTTTTGACATGGATGCAGATTTGAGGACAAATCTTTTTGAGGAAAAGGGGGTTGATACGGATCCATCATCACTCGTCGCTGGATCACAAGGAGGCATGGTGAACGACGAAGGAGATCCATTGGTGCTTCCTATTGGACCAATTACAAGGAGCCGTGCCAAGCGATATGGGGCAGCCATATCATTATTTGTTCAAGCCCAAATAACACAAGAACTGCATGATGTTGCATTCAACAAGTGTTGTGAGGAACTTGAAGGCATTCCTAGGCTTCTAATGTTGTTGGTGGCTCTTTAAGTGGAGGAAAGCACGCTGCTACAGTAACGTGCTACAGGAACTCAGAAGCGCTACAGTGCTACAGGAACTCAGAAGCGCTACAGTGCCGCGCCAATCAGTTTGACTTTGCTACAGTAAATTTGACTTTTCTACAGTAACGTGCTACAGGAACTCAGACGCGCTACAGTAACGCGTTTTATGTGTTTTATGCTTCATTAAGCCCTAGTTTCTTGTTTTAGTATAAATATCTTGTATTCCATGTAAGAACACGATTTTTGAGATATTGAAAACTTCATTTGTTTAAGCTTTGCTTGTACTCCTTTGCTTAGAGTGATAGTGAGAGATTGCTTCCTCTAATTGCATCAAGAATTAAGGTAAGCTTATCAACTTGTTTGTGGCGTTTATCTTGTTCTTTGCTCGATTATTGGTGTTACCGTTTCATTATAAACGTGGGGTGCCATAGAGCGTTTAATCTCGATTATTGGTGTTTCCGTTTCATTATAAACGTGGGGTGCCATAGAGGCGAACTTATATCTCATTCTTTGATCCGATCCGTATCATTCTATGCACTGGTAGCTGTCACTTGTATATGTTGACTCCTTCAGGTGCTTACTGTGTGAGTAATCCTCTACCACAGTTTAACATAACTGATCTGAGGTGGAATTCAGATGGAAGTTGTCTTCTACTCAAGGACAAGGAGTCATTTTGCTGTGAAGCTGTGCCCTCATTGCCTGAATCTAGTGAATATAGCCCAGATGGTTGAGGTATCTCTACTTTTCTAATCTAGATGACTTGCAATTAGCATACAGAAAATGTAAAATGACACTTGTGATCAACCAGGCAGCTGTAACTCTCTTCAACTTTTGCTGCAATGTGTTGTATGTGGGAGGCTCCTGTTTGTTGTAATTCAGACTTAAGCTATAGATTTTCTATGTTGTAAAATTATTTACAATTTCCATGCTTGTCTGCCAATTAAGTGGGTATTGCACGTAAAAATGGCAAGAAAAGAAATTCCAGTTTCCAAGTAAATGCCAAGTTTTGAGCAATATCTTTCAGTTCTTGCAGGCAACGTGCTTGCTTGCAATTTTGTATACATTTGTTATTTGCCTGAAGTCTTCCATGTTTGGCTGGTAGAGAACAGGTTTTGTCCATTGTGAGCTGTGGAGCAGCTTGAGGAGGGAAAAAACAAAAGCAAACAACCATTACAAACATCTGGAGGGTAAAAAGCCTCATGCTTTGATGAAAAAAATTATATATCACTTCTCTGTCGATTCAAAAGTAGCAAAGGCTCTTGCTGAAATTGGAGGAATTTATATCCTCGCTGATTTAGCTAGGTCAATGAATAGATTGGTTACTGAAGACGCTGCCGGAGGCCTATGGAATCATTTTGTTGGAGAAGAGCACAAGGTTATTCAAATTAAAGTGGTCTTCTTATTTATTGAACTCAAAAGTCACAGCTTCATTTACTCCATTTTGTTTGCCATAGCTGAGGCCGGTGGCATAAAAGCTTTGGTTGATCTTATTTTTAAATGGCCTTCTAGTAGCGATAGAGTTCTCGTAAGCTTTGGATTATGCTTATGACTTTTTGATTCTATGACTATCACAGCATTGGAAGGCTAAATGTGGCTCATATTTGGTGCTTCACAGGAACATGCAGCTGGGGCGCTTGCAAATTTGGCTGCTGATGACAAGTGCAGCATGGAAGTAGCATTGGCAGGCAGTGTCCATGCTCTAGTAATGCTTGCTAAGTCCTGCAAGTTTGAAGGAGTGCAAGAGCAGGTGATACTAGTTAAGCTTCTAATATACAGACAATAATCATTTTTATAATACCTGAATGAATAGAATGAACATGTACTTTATTTATATTGTTTGTTACCTATTTTTGTATGCCATTTGAATGGAGTTGATGGACTTGGAGCTTTCTGGATGTTGCTTTTTTGGTAATGAAGTAGGTTATTTTTAATCTTCTTCAAGAAATTATGCATTGGTATTATTAAAAAGAGTTCTGCAAGAGAAGATATTAGGTATGCCCCTGATTTTCACCTTTAAAACAATGCTTACCCAATTGAAGTACCTAAGCAAACATGGCATTCTCACTATCAGATCATGGTAATGAATACTATTGTGTGCTTTTCCACTTTTGCTGCCGGTGGATTGGTTGCATTGACAGTAGTATTTGTCATCTTTTGCCATGCAAAATAAGCCAATACCATCACGGAAAGTTCAATTTGTCTGAAGTCTATACCAGGGAAATTTTCATTAATCAATGAAATGGATATCAGAACTGTGACCTCTTTTCTATGTTGCAATGTTTCTACGGTTAGAATACATTTGTGAAGTGATCCTGGCTAAATTCCCTGAACATAATGCCTAACTTATGTCCTTTGAAGCTAGATTTCCCATCCTTCTATACTCCTTTAGAACCATGGAACTTTTTTGCATATTTCTCTTGAATCATGCTAATCTAGCCCCACAAATTCTCTGTTAGTTTAAAAGTGTCTTTCCAAGATCCATGATGCCACCGCTTCCTCCTCCACCCCTGAAAACATGAAGGGAGGACTACAATTGTCTTCTTGGGTTCTTTTCCTTTATTCAAAACAGAATTGTGGACATCTTTGTTACACATCTAGTTTAAATCGTGGAACTGCTATTTTGGTGAATTATTATTTTATTTAATATTTTTTTAAGCAGTAGCAATTTTTTTATTAGAAAAGAAAAAACCAGTGGAACTACTAAAAGTTTCTTGTGTTGACATTTCAAAGATGGATAAACAGCTTTTTTCCTGGCAGTGGTATATGATTAATGTACCAGATTGAAAGAGAACCCTAAATTATGACACGTGACATTCGCATGTTCTTATCTTCTCAACTAGGATGGCAAATTTAAAATTTGTGTTACTGTTTAGTGCATGTTCCTCCCCTCTATCACAAAGCAGGGAGCCTTAAGCATTAGGAACACTCATTTCATATATCAAAACTAAACTATCAAAATCTTGGTCGTTATTTACATAATTGGCATCCAACTTTCAGAGTAGAGGATTCTGAGATTAAATTGTTGTAGGAATGGTTTTTAGTAAAGAAAAGCACCCAACGTACACTACATGCTTTCAAGCATTAAAAGTCTTCCAATATATGATTTTGTTTTCTGTTGTTTTCTACCATTGGTACAAATTTCATCTCCTTTTCTCTGTTTTCTTTTGTTTCACATTATATTTTTCTGAAGACGCTTAAGAATTAAGTTTGAATAGTGGGTGTCATCTGGTCTGATTGAGATTGTCAATATGACACTCTGGTCTAACCAGGCATTAACTCTCAATATTAATGCATGTTTCTTTTAGAAAAGTATAACAATGTTAAATTAATATTTGGGGCTTGGGATGGTGTCATATGCAATTACGAACAATAGTTGATGTTTAGTGCATTTGTGGTTTTAGGTTTCTCTCACACAATCTTGCTTGAATTCTTACCAGGGTCTTCAAGAAAGGGCTGCAGGTGCTCTGTGGGGATTGTCAGTATCAGAAGCTAACAGGTAATGAGTTCTTGTTAATATGATGCTACTCTGAGTTACACCTTATGAAATATAAAGTTTCTCAGTCTTGCTTTGGTTGCCTTGAATTTAGAGATCCTTGCCTCTAGTCCTTTTCATTTTAACGAAGGTAATGTTAAGATTGAATTTGAAACATTACAAGTCCTTTATTGCAATTGTAAATGCATGGTTTGTCTTCTCTGAACTTTTGATGAGCAGTTTTCCCTTACCTGTAAACAAGTGTAATTTAAACACTTAAGGTGATCAACTTGAATTCTAAATGAAATTAGAAATGTTAAAAAATTAAAAGGAAAAATGAATAATGCCTGAACTCCGAACAAAAGGCTGTCCTCTTTTTCCATTCCCCTATTGTATTTCATAAACTCATTTGATAATATTTTAATCTCGGCTAATGGTCTTGATCAGAAAAGTTGCTTGTTTTATATATGTTCCACATTTGCTCATATGTTGTTTTTGTTTCGTATTAACTTGGTGTTGCTATTGGACAAGTTGGTGTAGGTCCACTTATTGCGTTAGCTCGCTTAGATGTTGCAGTAAGTTCTCTACTTGCTTAGATTAACTAGAACCGTTAGTATTATTTAGGAATTTTTTTCTTGAGTTCATCATGCTTGTTATATTCAATAAAACCTGAAAGTCTGGTGAATTGTAATGTTCTTGATTTTTTTTTTTGTTCAATTTTATGTGCTACTATCATACTAAATTATTGTTTGATAAATGGGGAAAAAGAACTAAACAAGTCCTCAGCTTTTATTTTGGTTTTGGGAGATAACCAAACAAATTAATCAATTTTCTGTTTTTTTATTTTTTTTTCCCTAATATTGGCTTTTACTATTTCGGGGGAGGGGGGGGGGGGAGACTGGCTTTTAATCCTGGTAATGCACGTTGCATAGCGGAAGATGGAGGAGTTCCAGCCCTTGTTCATCTTTGTACTCCTTCACTTTCAAAAATGGCACATTTTATGGCCGCATTGGCACTGGCATACATGTTTGACGGAAGGTAAAATTTAAAAATTCATGTTATCTGTTATGAACATACACTAAACAGTAACACAAATGTTTCTTAGTGAATTAATGCATGCTGGAGATTAGCACATGTGCCCTGTTGTTTATTATGGGATCAACTTGTTGGTTAATAAATAGGAAGGCAATTTTTCCATGTCTGCTTATGCAAAAGTTTTGAGAGTGAATGTGTTATATGCAGAATGGATGTTATTGTAGCAGCAGGACCTTTAACAGAAGGTGCTTCAAAGTTTATGAGCTTAGAAGTTGTTAAAAGTATTTCCCTGAAACACGTTGAAGGATTTGTGCATTTATTTTCTGATTCACAAACCCTTGCCTCTGTGGTTGCATCATCTGCCCCAAATGCTCTTTCACAAGTAGCGGAAGCAGCACGGATACCAGAAGCTGGCTTCTAAGATGCAGGTTTCCTTTTTGTCACGATTCCTCCACCTTAATGCAAGTTTGGAGTTTCATATAATGTTATTAGTGTAACTGCAAGGAATAAGCATATTGATAATGATAGAGTAAGGAAATAACCAAATAAAAAAAAATTTCAAAGAATTCTAGAATGGATATGAGAAGAAGAAATCTGTATTTCAATTCAGAGTCAAATGTTATAGATTACAATCTTCAGATATTAAAAGTGAAGGAGAAAGAAAACAGAAACTGGAACAAAAGGGAAAATTCTTGAATCCTAAGAATCAAGCCAAGAGCCTGCAATAGCTCTCCAACAATAAAAATGAAAAAGGAATATTTTTATCCGATGCCTCCTCCTTGCCCCCTACTGTACTATTGTGAATACTCAAATTTTGAGGCTCAAAAAGTTTATTTTTTGGACTGCAAATAGTCCGGTCGGACCGGAGGCCATTTTGGAAATTTACCGGAAGTATGCCAATATGGTACTTAAAACGTCTGGGACGTCGCGAGGATCGCGGAACTGGTCCCGGAATATTTTTTGGAGGTCCGGAACTCCCGAAAAAGCCTCCGGAACGAAAAATTAGCAAACCCATCGCGAGGATCGCGGAACTGGTCCCGGAATATTTTTTGGAGGTCCGGAACTCCCGAAAAAGCCTCCGGAACGAAAAATTAGCAAACCCGCCGGCCCCGCCAGCTTCGGCAGCCGGCCTCCGGCAGCTCCCGACCCGGCGGCCCAGGCCGTCGAAACAGTTCGATTTTTGCCTATAAATACAGCCCCGAAGTCCTCAGTCTGTGTTGACGGACTCAGTCTGTGTTGACGGACGCTCCTTCTCCCCTACGCTCCTTGCGATTCTTTTACTGCTTTTCTGCATTTTAATTTAGCTTTATTGCTTTGTTATTTGGTCACTAAAATTGAAATAATTAATATTCCCTTAATGAGGAGCTTAACCTGGAGCTAAGAAATGACCGACGACTGACTCAGGTAATAACGAAACCCTGTCTATTTAATTTTAGCATTTCATGCATATTTCTCTTCTACTCCTAAACTCTACAACTGCATAAATGCATTCACGTCATCAATTTGGCAAATAACTGCCTCAATCAAATATGATTAAGCTTAAATACCCAGTTAATTAATAATCGTGGTATTAAT
The DNA here is from genome assembly GCF_041381405.1 of Jatropha curcas. NCBI lineage: Eukaryota > Viridiplantae > Streptophyta > Magnoliopsida > Malpighiales > Euphorbiaceae > Jatropha > Jatropha curcas. The sequence continues at coordinate 15,784,794 of NC_143159.1, forward strand.
GCTAAATCCGACAATATTGGCTAAAAAGCCTAGTTAACTAATAACTACGGTTTAATTGCCTTTATTTCGAACAGTCTGGCTTAAGTCCAATTAATCAATAATTGTGGCTAGAAGCATTAATCAATCACGTTTTCGGCAACAAATTGCCTACAGTTTAATCAATCATTTTTGGCAACAAATTGCCTAAATTACACATCAATTTTTGGCAAGATGCCTTGAATTAATCAATCTTTTGGCAAATAAATTGCCGTAAATCACTCAATTTTGGCGACAATCGCCCAATCAACATCTTTTGGCAAATAAATTGTCTAAATCAACACTTTTGGCTAGAAGCCTTCAAATCTACACATTTTTGGCTAAAAGCCTTTAAATAAACCAATCTTTTGGCAAACAAATTGCCTAAATCACAAAACTCTTTGGCTAAAAGCCTTAATCCATTTTTTGCAACAATAAGCCCAATCAAACACTTTTTTTTGGCAACAATAAGCCCAATCAAACACTTCCTTTTGGCAACAAACGCCTCAACAAATCAATCAACCTTTTTGGCAAAATGCCTAAACAAAATGCACGAAGCATACACACATTCATTCATTAAGCATGCCCATTCAAAGCCCTTTAAAAAAAAGGCCCATCGAACTATGTGGACTTTGATCTTCCATTCAAACGGAAGTACGTAGGCACGTTTGGGATTTAATCCCGAGCGGCAAGTCAAAATCACTTAAACATTTCATTGGTTCAATTACATTAATCACCTTGCAAAGCATTCATTCTTTGGTTAGTTCATCAACATGACATGGTCTCGGGATCCACCTCGGGTTCGCAAACCAGGCCTTAGACATTGGGATGATTAATCTAGTAATTAGGTTAATTAAAATTGGAGTCACTTAGGGTTTTTTCCGAGTTTGCCCTAAAATAATTAAACAAGGTGGCGACTCACACATTCACGTGCATTTCTGCCCTTAGTCATATGCATCATATGCCTAACATTTGGGGTGGGGGTTCACAACTATATACACGATCACCCCCTTGTTTGTAACTGAATTTGGACAGGTGTCCTAATCATTGGTGTGGCTGATGTGTCTCCTTTAATTCCCAAGGCAGCAATCCCCTTCTTGATCTTGGGCCCTTCTTTGGACCTTCTGGAATATACCCTTAACGGCTTAGGCTGAGGCCTATCAATACCACCCGCTTGAGTATGTGCCTTGTCCTCAAGGTTGAATTGAGGAAATTGGCCCGCAATGTCGGACGCATCCATCCATGTGGCCTCTTCCATGGGTCGCCCTTTCCATTTAATTAGGACCCGTTTGATAGCTGTATTATCTCTGGTGATGGTTTTGGACAGCACAATCTGCTTTGGTTCAACCATGGGTTCTTCATCAATGGGTAAATTCACAGGAAGATCCGTTATAGGCTTGTGATCTCCTATAACCCTTTTCAGTTGTGACACGTGGAATACGGGGTGTATTCTAGATGTATCTGGCAGCAGGAGTTTCTAGGCGACTTTCCCAATTCGACCTATAACTTCGAATGGCCCGTAGTAGCGTGCAGCAAGCTTGGCAAGAGGCCGGTTTTGAACTGACATCTGACGATATTGTTGGAGTTTCAGAAAAACTCTATCTCCAGCTTGATATTCAACATCTCTGCGGTGTTGATTAGCATATTTCACTATCATTTGCTGTGCGCTGGAGGAGGTTGAGTTTTAACTTGTGAAGGATCTCATCTCTACCAGGCAAGTGAGTGGCTACCTCTTCCACTTTGGTTTCCCCCGGAAGAAATTGCTGCAATGTTGGAGGTGGCTTGCTATAGACTACTTCGAATGGTGTGGTGCCAGCTGAGCTTTGGAAGCTTGTGTTGTATGAATACTCGGCCCAACTCACCCATTTGCTCCAAGTATGTGGCTGTTCAGAACAAAAACACCTCAAATAGGCTTCTAGGCTACGGTTCAATACTTCCGTTTGACCATCGGTTTGCGGATGATATGCTGAGCTAAACTTAAGTTTGGTTCCTTATAGTCGAAATAGTTCACCCCAAAAGTTGCTAAGAAATAAGGGATCTCGATCACTAACCATGGAATGTGGCAGGCCATGCAGTCTGATGATTTCATTGGCGAAGATGGCAGCCACCTTCTTGGCTGTGAAAGGATGCCGGAGTGGAATGAAGTGTGCATACTTGAATAGTCGGTCCACTACCACCATGAGACAATCAAACCCATTGGACTTAGGCAACCCAGTTATGAAATCCAAGGAGATGTCTGCCCATATAAGAGTTGGAATTGGAAGGGGTTGGAGGAGACCAGCGGGACTTTGAGCTTCATATTTTTGTTGTTGGCAAGTGAGACATTCAGCCACTTGTTTTTGAACGGTACGCATCATTCCCTTCCAATAGAAATTCGATGCAATGCACCTGTATGTTCTATATGCTTCAGAATGGCCACCGATTGGAGTAGAATGAAACTTAGAGATCAGTTGAGGAACCCATCGTGAAGCAGCTGGTAGAACTAGACGACCTTTGAAGAACAACCGACCATGAACCAAACTGTAATGCCTTGGAGGATTTGTTCCTTGCATGGCTGTAAGTATCTCTGTGATGTACGAGTTAGCCATAATTTCCTTGTGTATTTCCTCCCAATCAACCCATTGTGGAATGGAAAGTGAATGGAGGTAGACCTCCTCTTGACTACGAGATAAGGCATCAGCTGCTCCATTTTATTTGCCTGGTTTATATTCAATCGAGAAATCATACCCCATAAGCTTGGAAATCCAATATTGTTGCGCTGGTGTAGTAATGGACTGATCGAGGAGGTGGCGAAGACTTCGGTGATCTGTTCGAACCAAGAAATGCCGCCCTATGAGGTAGGGCCTCCAATGCCGGATGTCAAGTACTAAAGCCATTAGTTCACTGTCATAGGCTGATTGTTTGGAGGAACAATCTGAGGTAACTTTATTGAAGTAGGCGATTGGCCTTGAGTTTTGCATTAATATAACTCCTACGTCGCTTCCCGAAGCATCTGACTCTACAACAAATTGTTGGGAAAAATCGGGCATTGCCAAAATTGGGGAAGATGTGACAGCTTGCTTGAGGAAATCAAAAGATTGTTGGGCTGCCTCTGTCTAGAAAAGTTTATCTAAGGCCTCCTTCTTGAGCAAAGCTGTTAATGGCTGAGCGATTTGGCCGTAATGTCGGATGAATTTCCAATAGTACCCTATCAAACCAAGAAACCCCCGGACTGCTTTCACTGACTTTGAGATGGGCCAACGAAGAATACTGGATATCTTTGCAGGGTCCATAGCGACACCAGTACTTGAGATGACATGCCCCAGGTATTCAATTGAAGTTTGTCCAAATGAACATTTCTTCTGGTTGAGATGGAGCTGGTTATCAACCAGTACTTGCAAAACAGTGGAGAGATGCAGTAAATGAGAGTCCCAGTCACTACTGTAGATCAGAATGTCGTAAAAAAAAACCCAGCACAAACCGTCACAAGTATGGGTGAAAAATGTCATTCATAACCGCTTGAAAGGTCGTTGGTGCATTTGTAAGGCCGAAAGGCATGACCATGAATTCGTAATGTCCTGAATGAGTCCGAAAGGCTGTTTTGTGGATATCAGGAACTGCAACCCGAATCTGATGAAACCCAGTTTTTAAATCCAACTTGGTGAAGATATGAGCCCCATGAAGTTCATCCAAGAGCTCCTGAATCACTGGGATTGAATATTTGTTGGGTATTATTACCTTGTTGAGCTCACGATAGTCCACACAAAAATGCCAACTCCTGTCCTTTTTGCGAACCAATAATACTGGGCTAGAAAAGGGGCTGCTGCTGTGTCGAATAATACCGGCGGCTACCATCTCAGCCACTAACCGCTCAATTTCATCCTTCTGTACATGACCGTAACGGTAGGGTTTGACATATACAGGGCCTTGGCCTGGTTTAAGAGGAATTTGGTGGTCTGAGATGCGCTCTAGGGGAAGGTTCTGGATTTCGGCAAAAGCTTTGGAGTATTGTTGCAACAGATCTTGCAGGGCTGTAGGTATGGGATTTGCGGAGGCTTGTGATTGCGATTGTGTTGGTTCCAATTGCCATAGCAGGACAGAATAAAGGATTTTTGTTTTTTTGTGGAGGGAGTATGGAGAAGCAGGGGTCTTGCATAAGGAAGGGTTACCGAAGAGGGTGATGGTTTGATTTTGGTGGTGGAATGTCATGGTCATGGTTGCCCAATTGTGCTGAATATTCCCAAGTGTTTCAAGCCAAGCGATACTAAGAATAAAATCGACACCATTAAGGGGAAAGACGTAGAAATCAGCTTTGAGGGTTATGGCACTCACTTGAAGCTCAAGATCCATACAAACCCCAGTAGCAGCAATGCGATACCCATCGCCTAACTTGACGTAGTAAACTGGAGTTGGAGATATATTCAAGTTCAATTGTTGGGCGAGCTCTGCGGAGATAAAATTATGGCTAGCTCCGCTATCAATCATTAGTATTACTGAGTGGCCCGCAATTTCTCCTTGTAACTTCATTGTCTTGGGTCTTGTGATACCGCCAATTGAACACATAGGAAGTTCAATATTGGAGAAGTGAATCTCGTCCCACCCCACAGGGCTTAGCAACGCTGAATTCTCTGATGATTCAGTTGTCTCATTATTGATAGGAAGGGTATCGTCATCTCCCGCAATGAGTGCTCGAAGGGATTTATTTGGGCATTCATGAAGGGGGGGTGTAAGGGTTTTTACATTTGAAACAAAGGCCTTTTGCGCGTAGCTCCTGGTACTCTTGATGAGAGTATTGTCTTATGCCACGGCTACGGTTGTTTTGGGTGGTGGTGGTTGCTTTGTGGGGTGGCGCTGGAAGGGAGAGTGGAACGTTGATGGAAGAAGGAGGATGAGTTTGTGATATGGGGCTGGTGGAGGTAGTTTTGGGTTGGGGGCTAGTGATATGGGATGTGGGTTTGTAAGAGGATGGGCTGGTAGACTTTGGGCCAACGCCAAATTGGGTAAGTGGCTGGGTTTGGGTGTTGAAGCTGGTAGAAGTCTTGGGTAGTGGAGATGATTGTAATTCTCTTTCAATTTCTCGCGAGACCTTCATGGCATTGTATAGATCGACGGTATCCCTGGAGCAGCGGCAGAGTTGGATGTCACTACGCAACCCGTCAGAAAATATCCCAAATACTGGCAATCGGAGAGGGCTGGGACTTGTGTGGCGCGAGCTATAAATTCATCAAGGAAAGCAACGACAGACCCAGTTTGTTTTATTGCTGCCAAATGTTCATAACGATTGTTTGCGATGCGCCACCATATTGATGGGTTAACTCTGATTTCAACATTTCCCAAGTGAGTTGAGGGTTGCGTTGGTGAATCCAGAAGGCTTCCTCCCAGTTCCCACTTCTAACACCACTACCCCAAAGCTGTACACATCAGTCTTCACAGTTGGAACACCAGAATAAAAATATTCCGGACCAAAATCCCCGCATGGAAATCTGCATCAAGCATTATATTGCAGGTCTTCACATCTCTGTGAATGATTTGTCTCTTGCATTCTTCGTGACGATACGTAAGAGCAGAAGCAACCCCTCCCCCCCCCCAAATTTTCTCCAATTTTCTTTTATATTCAAAAACTGCTTCCATGACAGGACAACTGCAGAATTTAAGCTAAAATGCATCATTTTTTTGAGGCTCCCATTGATTGGGTAGGAACTAAAAAACCAGGACAAACTCAGTCCCCTCACAGCATTAAAGCTGAACCAAGTTCTTGTGCCTTAAGCAACCCACCATTGTTGCAAACTCAGTGGTGAAAGGATTGCGCAAACAGTCTATACCATTAACCCTCTCGAATCTTTTCACTGCCATATCTCCTCTAGATGGAAGAGACCTTTATAAACCTTTGCTGATGCCCCCTCCCCAACAAGTCTATCTCTATTAACCTCATTGTGGCTGATTTGATCTCAAAAAGTGACAATCTTGTGGCGACTTTTGTCGTTTGAACTCTACAATTCTGGCCTTCTCTGGTCTTTCTAACAATACGAATCTCTTCTTTGTAAAGAAAATGCAGATTACAACAATTGCTACTAATACAGAGACCATAAATGCAGTTAAGCCTCTCAATCCAAGAGCCATCTCCCCTATCCTTTTTCTTCTGTGATGGGTATTTTTTGGTTCGGTATTGATGGGCGAACGACGGGGATTGAACCCGCGTATGGTGGATTCACAATCCACTGCCTTGATCCACTTGGCTACATCCGCCCCTAATATTATACTTTATCTCAAAATTAGATTAAATAAAATATACAAGGATTTCAATTTCTAGCATGAAATTCCTAGCATTTAATATTCCATTTTTTCTTTCTTATCTTATAAAATCTTATAAGATACAAATACAAGAATAAAATACAACTACAAAAACACCAAAGACATAAAATAAAAGCTTTATCTTTTATATCTTTTATTTGAAATCGAAAAAAAAAGAATAAAAAAAATATATTTTATGGGCTGGTTTCTGATTGAGTATTCTATTACTCTTGTCCTATTTTTTTTTATTTTTTTATTGAATTATTGAAGTAAAGAAAAAAACTTTTTTATTTTTATGTAATTTTTTTTATGTTTATGTAATTATGTAAAATCAAAATATCAAAATATATATATATATATATATATATATATATATATATATATATATATATATATATATATATATATATATATTATATTACTATATGAGCAGCTGATCAAGTCTGCTAAGCCTTCCTTCAAATAGTTGGTAGAAGGCACACAGTTCATGGTTGGTATGGTTCAAACAGGCAGTGGCACAGAATGGTCACAGAAGATACCTAAATTTGAAGACTTCCTTGGGATTGGGGATGAAGCTTCAAGAATGGTGCAGGAGCAAAAGGCTAAGGTAAGGATCCTCCAGTCAATACTAGCAGCTGAAGATGCTGAAGAAGTAGAGAGGAAGGTGATGAAGATGACAGAGCATGAAGAGGCGAAAGAAAAAGCTGCCCTAGAAGCAAAGGAAGCTCCAGATGCTGATGAAGTGATTCAAGCTATAAAGGACAGTTGCGATGAATGTATTGAACAAGTTATTAATCCTATTTTTTGCTTTTATGATTATTGTTTTGAGAATGATTTGGATGGATTTCCTTTATTATTTCAATCAATGGAAGTGAATTTTGACTACTTGTTTTCTTGTTTTCCTGATTGTCACATTCATGGCATTGATTATACCACGCACATATTTGACATAAATGCATTGCATCATTTTGCATTTAACCTAAGCACCACCGAAGATCCCAAAATAATCGAAATTGGATCGGATTTTAAGCCTGAACTTAGACAGGATCTCCAAGGATGTCTTAAGAGGAATTCAGAGGTATTCGCCTGTAGCTATGCCGACATGCCAGGAATCGACAGGTCAATCGCAGAACACTTCATTCCTACCGACCCGAGTATTAAGCCAGTAAAGCAAAATAGGAGGCGGGTCAGACCAGAATGGCAAGACAAGATCAAGGCTGAGGTTTAGAAGCAGTTAGATGCAGGATTCTTAGAGGTAGTACATTATCCCGAGTGGTTGGCCAACATAGTCCCTGTGCTGAAGAAAGATGGGAGAATAAGAGTCTGTGTTGACTACAGGGATTTAAACAAAGCCTCGCCCAAAGATGACTTTCCACTTCCACACATAGATGTTTTGATCGACAGTGCTGCTGGAATGGGATGTTATTCTATTATGGACGGATTCTCCGGATACAACCAAATCTTGATGGCCTTAGTTGACAAGCATAAGACTGCCTTCACTACTGACTTTTTGCTATAGAGTGATGCCATTTGGACTGAAGAACGTCGGGGCAACATATCAGAGAATGGCTACAACATTATTTCATGACATGATCCATAAAGGATTGGAGGTATATGTGGATGATATGGTGATCATGACAAGAACACAGGAAGAACACACGAAGATGTTAGAAAAGTTCTTCGCATGGGTCAAACAGTACAACTTAAGACTTAATCCCAAAAAGTGCGTATTCAGAGTAACGAAAGGGAAGTTGTTAGGTTTTGTTGTAGGACCTAACGGGATTGAGGTTGATCCAGATAAAATAAAAGCCATTCAAGATATGGAATCGCCAAGAACAGAACGTCAGGTGAGAAGCTTCTTGGGAAAAATCCAGTATATCAGCAGATTTATTTCTAGGCTATCCATCACATGCGCTCCTATCTTCAAGCTACTTAACAAGAATCAACCAGTTAGATGGAACGAGGACTGTCAGAAAGCCTTTGATCACATAAAGAAATACTTGATGAATCCACCAGTGTTGAGTTCGCTTAGACCAGGAGAGCCTCTGAGCCTGTACTTGTCTATAGAAGATGCAAGAGTTGGAGCTATGTTGGTACAGCCGGACGCTGCTGGAGTAGAAAAGGCCATCTATTACATCAGCAAGAAATTACTGCCTATCGAGGAAAAGTATAATTTGGTGGAGAAAACGTGTATGGCAGTGGTGTGGTCGATAAAGAAATTGAGGCCTTACTTTGATTCCTTCAGGGTCACTTTTGTCTCTAAAATTGATCCTATGAAGTATCTTCAGAGAACACCTACCCTAGAAGGACGACTGTCCAAATGGCTAATTCAGATGTCCAGTGTAGATGCAGAGTTTGTCACGAAGAAGATGGTCAAAGGTTGGGTTGTGGCAGAGTTCTTGGCTGAAATCCCATTGTAGATGATGAGTCATAGGAATTGGAATTTCCAGATGAACATTTGTTGTGTGTTGAAACAGGGGTTTGGAAATTGTACTTCGATGGGTCAGCCAATAGAAACGGAGCCGGAGCTGGTATCGTGATAGAAGCACCCAATGGCGAGGTCACAACAATGTGCAAAAGATTATTGTTCCCAGTCACCAACAATATGGCTGAATATGAAGCATGTATCATGGGAATGGAGACTCTTCTTGCATCAGGTGCTAAGGAAGTCGAGGTGATAGGAAATTCGCTGTTGGTTATCGAACATGCTAACGAGAGATGGAAAGTGGAGGAAGAAAGGTTGAAGCCCTATGTTGGGTACTTGTTAAAGAAGGCGGCACTCTTTGACTCGATCACTTTCACTCACATAGGAAGAATCCATAATAGAATCCCAGATGCTTTGGCAAACCTGGCGTCAGCTTGGCAGGATTTAACCAAAGTTCCAAAAAAGCCATTTATCATTACTGCAGCAAATATCCCATGCTATGAAGAACATTTTGTGAATCAGGTTGAGTCAGAGGAAGAACCCTGGTTTACGGATATCCTGCGATACATGAAAGACGGAACCTTTTCTGATGATGCGACAAAGGAAGACCGTTCAGTTCTTAGAAAAATGGCTTTGAATTATGTCTTGGCCGATGGTGAACTATATAGGAGGGCTTGGGACGGGATGCTGCTAAGATGTGTAGGTAAAAAGGAAGGAGAAGAAATAATGAAGAAAGTTCATGAAGGAGTCTGCGGTACTCATTTGAGTGGCATGAGTTTGGCCAGAAAAATCATGAGGCAAGGTTATTTTTGGGTGCAGATGGAAGGTGATTGTATCAACTATGTTCGCTATTGTAAAGTCTGCCAGTACCATGACAATAAAAACCACTTGCCTGCTGCTGAACTCCATCCAACAACTCCTTCTTGGCCTTTTTAGCATGGGGTATAGACATCATCGGCAAGATCACGCCAGCAGCATCGAATGGTCATCAGTATATCTTAGTTGCAGTAGACTACTTTTCTAGGTGGATTGAGGCTCAATCCTACAAAACTTTGACCACCAAACATGTGGCTAGATTCATTGAACAGAATATTTTCTGTCGCTATGGTGTTCCCCATCACGTAGTTACAGACAATGGTTCTCATTTTCAAGCAGATGTTGGTCAGTTGCTATATAGATATAAGGTTGAGCATCATCATTCTTCTCCTTATCGACCTCAAGCTAATGGCGCAGTGGAAGCCGCGAATAAGGAGATTAAGAGAATTTTGTCCAAGATGTGCGAGAAGTATAGAAGCTAGGCTGAGAAACTTCCTTTCGCGCTCTGGGGGCATCGCACTACATTTAAGTCAGTGAATGGAGCTTCTCCCTTTGAACTTATATATGGGATGGAGGCAGTGTTACCTGTAGAGCTCGAAAAGAAGTCCCTCAGGGTTCTTGTGGAAGCTGGTATGACCGAAGAAGAATGGGTCAAGAAAAGGTATGAGGATCTAGCGCTTTTAGATGGAAGAAGATTGAACGCCCGATTCCAGGATCAGATGAGAAAGAGAAGGATTGCTCGTTTCTACAATAAACGGGTACACCCAAGGGCTTTGAAGAATGGGGATTTAGTATTGATCAGGTTGTTGGACCATGAATCCTAGAATCATCCTGGAGGGAAACTCAGACCCAACTGGCATGGACCATTCAGAATTCGGAAGCTATTAGCTAAAGGTGCCGCTGAATTAATCACCATGGAAGGGAAACCTGTCAATCGGATTGTTAATCAAGACCAAATGAAAAGGTTCTATGTCTGAAATGATGATTTCGATTAAAAAAAAAAGGGCTAGGTTGAAAACCCGAAAGGGCGGCCTAGGCAAGAATTGAGCTCGCTAGGTTGAAAACCCGAAAGGGCGGCTTAGGCAAAAGTTAAAGCATAAGAATATAAAAACAAATAAAAAACTTTTGGGATTAACCCGTGGTGCTTAGTTTAAATGCGAAATCTATGCCATGCGTTCGTGACAGATTTGTGACTGGTTGCTCAATGTCATCAACTTGACTAGAAGGAGAATAGGTAAATGAGTAGTTAGAATGAACGACCATTGTATTAAAATAGTTTTCTTTACTTCTGTATAATGTTGAAAGAAGTGGGATTAATAAAGAACTGGAATTTCAAATTTCTCTTCCTTTTTTGTTTCGGGGATATGATTAAGGAATGAAAGACCTTCCTCTCTGCTTATTTGATCAAGACTTGCTCATCTATTTTGAAAATGTCCTGGCTATTGGTCCTGCCTGAGTAATGAATTCTTTTAAAACATCGATCAGGAGAACAAATGTCATTTTCTTAGTGATTTCCTTGGAAATATCGATAAAAAACCATGGATAAAACCTTAGCACTCAGTAGGTTCATGCATACATAAAGGAGTTGCATATGTTATTCTTGTTTGATTATTCCAGGTGATAAAATGGTCACCCCATCTTTTTATTTCTAGCTATCAGTTTCCGTCTTTAGTCAAAAAGCTCACTTTTACTTGCTTTTATTCCTTAATCCAAGGGCAGGAGGCCCAAGTGCTAATCCGGCAAATCATTTCGAAAGAAAAGATCTATTGCCTTTTGTTACTTCTATGTGCAGAAAGCAGGAAATAATAAAGACAGAGTTATTAGAGTCAGTCATTGAAAAAGAGGGGATACATTAATTGGGAGCTCATGGCCCTGGAATACAGGAAACTGAAAAAGAAAAAGTAGCAACGACATTTATTCCAGTGGGTGAATCATAAGACGCCAATCCTTTCAAAACCTAGTATCATCACTGGGTGTAAAACCACTCGACGTACTCGGGTGTCACGGTGTCTTGTATCACCCCTTGACCCAGGTACCAGGTGTTTCGTTTCCGCCAATGGTCAGCCAAATTGGTCAATAGACTCTGCGTCATGGGACCACTCTCGAAGTCATGGGGTCTGGGAACGCACTGTATCATACCGTACTGACGGTTGATCCTGTCTGGGAAATAGGCCATGGAATGGTCAAGACTGGCGTATAACACATAATTGAGGTTCATGCTCCCAGCAGTGACCATTCTAATCCTCCACCAAGGATAAGTCCACCGAATCACAGGGTTATCCTCAAAATCAAAGTGTCCTCGGGATCGAGGTTGAAAATGGGCAGGGCCATAGGTTGGAATCAAACGAGCAGGGACTGGAGGAATTAGGCTTAACTTGTCTAGAAACCAAGCCTGCAACAACATTGGGCACCCTCAATGGTGAACATTGAAGTTGGTGACATGAAGGGTAATATCCCTGACCCAGCACATTGTCTCTCCCATGATCATCATAAAGACAGTGCGACGATACACTTGCATGTCACGAACAATGGTCAGCAGTCGAAAATCTCCAATTCCAGGTTGGCGATTCTTCATGGCATACATATTCAGCAATAGGAAACAACAAGCTCGAACCCAAGAGGGGTTCGCATCCATGGACAGAACCTTATTCAGAAAAGGCTCTAAGGGAAGGCCTTGATCCGGGTCTATGCCGTCAGGAAGGTAAACTGGGCATAGGGCTGCAATCTCGGCTAGATCATGTCTAGGGCCTGAGGGCAAAGCTAGAGTTTCATCTTGTTCAGGGTGATGACCCATCACAGCACACATTTCCTTGTAGGTCGGGGTTACTTCAGAATCTTCAAATCGGAAAACCATGGTGTTGGGATTGAAGTACGTGACGAGCCAAGACAGGAAACTATGATCAGGTTTTAAGTCTTTGAAATATTTCAGCCAGGCGAGTTGGTTCATGGGGTGAATCTGCCACAGGTCGTCAGGAATGGATTGGACGAAGGACGAAACTTGGTTTTAGAAAGCCATGGAAAAAGGTTATTTAAGAAATGGAGTTGTTTTGAATGCTGGGAGTGAAGAGGGCGCAGATGGAAACCTCTACTTATAGAAGTGGAAAAGGTTCAGTGAGTGAGACACCATCATCATAGTGTTTATTGTCGATGGTGGTTGGATGAGCATTTATGCATAGACCACTCCGGTAGTTAGGCATTTATGTCTGCGTTAATAAGATGGACAGCTCTTACAATAGAGAGGTTGAGCCTTTATGTCCGCATTAACCAAGCCAGACCATGCCTGTAAAAGAGAGGGACATGGACATTCATGCCCGCATTAACCAAGTGGATCGCCCTGGCAGGTAAGTATTACGCTCCATTGTTGTTTCTGTTTGGTTCTTATCTTATTTTATTTTATTTTATTTCCTTGTTTATGTGAATACTCAAATTTTGAGGCTCAAAAAGCCAGTTTTCCCAGACTGCAAATAGTCCGGCCGGACCAAAGGCCATTTTGGAAATTTATCAGAAGTATGCCAATATGGTACTTAAAACGTCCGGGACGTCACGAGGATCGTAGAACTGGTCCCGGAATATTTTTTGGAGGTCCGGAACTCCCGGAAAAACCTCCGAAACAAAAAAATAGCAGAACCGCCGGCCTCGGCGGCCCAGGCCGCCGAAACAGTCCGTTTTTGCCTATAAATGCAGCCCCGGTGTGACCTTTCAACTCACTCAGTCTGTGTTGACGGACGCTCTTTCTCCTCTACGCTCCTTGCGATTCTTTACTACTTTTCTGCATTTTAATTTAGCTTTATTGTTTTCCTTGCTTTGTTAATTGGTCACTAAAATTAAATTAATTAATATCCCCCTAACGAGGAGCTTAACCTGGAGTTAAGAAGTGGCCGTCGATTAAATCAGGTACATAAACTAAACTCTGCCTATTTAATTTTAGCACTTCATGCATGCTTCTCTTCTACTCCTTAAAATCTACAACTGCATAAATGCATTCACATCATCAATTTGGCAAATAAATTGCCTCAATTAATTAAGTTCAGGCTAACATGCCCGGTTAATCAATAATCGTGGTATTAAAGCCTAAAATCTGACAATATTGGCCAAAAAAGCCTAGTTAATCAATAACTATGGTGAAATTGCCTTTATTTCGAACAAATCCGGCTTAAGTCCAATTAATCAATAATTGTGGCTAATAGCCTTCATTAAACACGTTTTTTTTCTTGGTAATCAAATTGCCTACATTGCAATTCGGTTGATCACTTTCGGCAAACAAATTGCCTATAAGTAAGATTAACCACTTTTGGCGACAAATCGCTTAAACCAATTTTTTGGCAAAATGCCTTGAATAAATCAGTCTTTTGGCTTAAAGCCTTAAAATCAATCAATTTTCGGCAATAAATTGCCTAAATCAACTCATTTTGGCTAAAAGCCTTAAATCAAACATCTTTTGGCAATAATAAGCCCAAACATCAATCTTTGGCAATAATAAGCCCAAACATCAATTTTTGGCAATAATAAGCCCAATCAAACACTTCTATTTGGCAACAATAAGCCCAATCAACACTTTTTGGCAACAAATGCCTAAAACAATCAATTCTTTGGCAAAATGCCTAAACAAAATGCACGAAACATACACAGACTCATGCATTAAGCATACCCATTCAAAAAGGCCTATCGAACTACGTTGACTTTGATCTTCCATTCAAACGGAAGTACGTAGGCACGTTTGGGATTTAACCCCGAGCGGCAAGTCGAAATCACATAAACATTTTCATTGGTCCAATTACATCATCTTCCTTGCAAAGCATTCATTCATAGGTTAGTTCATCAGCATGACATAGTCTCGGGATCCACCTCGGGTTCGTAGACCATGCCTTAAACATTGGGGTAATTAGCCTAGACTTAGGTTAATTAAAATTGGAGTCACTTAGGGTTTTTCCTAGTTTACCCTAAAATAATTAAACAAGGTGGCGACTCATACATTCACGTGCATTTCTGCCTTTAGTCACATGCATTCATATGCCTGTGTTTTCGGGGTAGGGGTTCACAGTTTGGCGACTCCGCTGTGGACCATGTAATCATTTTGCATGAAGAGGACTACAATTGCTGTGTAAACTAACCTGCCCTTCTTTAGGGTATTATTTTACAATGCTTTGTTTTGCAGGGTACCTTGACACGAATCAAGTATTCTTTCTTTAAGAATACTGGATAAAGAAATTTGGACTTAATTGTAAAGTTTAATGAAAACATTTAAATTTGTTGATTTATTTTCACGATTGAGAATCTTTTTCTCCATTGCATAAAAAATGAATTTCAAATGAATTTCTTCTCTCTTTGTTCAAACTTTTGAGTCTGGATAGCAAGTAGCGCTGATCGGCAGGTCTCTTTGATTATGTCGACGGACAGCCAAAGCGTCCTCCCTGTTACCGCAAACCATCCCTAATCCTTTTGAGGGTGGCCCATGAGTATGTGTACTGTTGGAGCCACGCGAAACTCTTTGTTTCACATGTGGTTAGGTATATCCATGCTCAAGGTTCAAGGGTCCCTTAATAAGCCAATTCTCTATTGCGTCATAGCCTATAGAACCTATCCTTTAGGACGGTATGCACCCAATGATGCTGAATCATTCCATTAAAAATGAATTATGTTGTGATGTTGTGCGCATTCACGCATTCATCCCATACTTCCCAAAAAAAAAGGGGTCTGGAACATGATAAAAAAGAGGATCTTTAAAAAAAAAAACATTCCATTTTAAAGCTGGAAAATCACATTTTGGTCCCTGAGACCTGAAAAATCACATTTTGGTCCCTGAGACCTGGAAAATTATATTTTGGTCCTTAGGCCCAAAAATTCACATTTTGGCCCCTAAGGCCCAAAAAAAATTTTTCTTTGAGAACTTAGGGCCTTTTGAAAAGTCAAGGTGTCCAGTCCTAAGCACTCTACCTTACATATCACATCCCAAATTGGGTCCTATCATAGGTGTCCTAGCATACCAACATTACCCTACCACACAGGGTCAAACCGTCCCATCTCACAGGGTCAAGTCCAAATACCTTACCCATACACTACCCTACCTCACACTATCTCACATACCCTATGAAAACACCTTATATAGGATAGTCTAATCGTTTTGACTATGTCCTTTCACAGGTACCCCTCCAAAGACCACCTGTACTCGAAACACCGACAGAGCTCCCGCCCACAAGTCCAGCAACCCCGATTGCACCAATGGCATCACTGTCTGACATCCAAAATCTCATGGAACAACTCGAAGCCAGAATAGAGACTAGAATGAATGAGGCATTAGCTGCCTAGAGAGCCGCCCTAATAGCTGAACTAGGTAGTGGTAATGGAAATGGGGCTTCAGCTAGGGGAAATGATCCTGCTGCCTCCAATCAGGGACCCGGTGCTGCACCGACATCCTCAAACCCTGCCCCTGGATGACATGCCCTCTGGAACTGCTTCTGAGCTGGAAGCTCAGAAAATGAGAGAGAAGCTGGAATTGTTGGAAAGGTCTATTACTGCCCTCAGGACACACAAGGAAGTGGTGGACATGGACTCCTTGTCCTTGTTCCCCGAAGCAAGATTACCCACAAAGTTCAAGATGCCTAACATGGACAAGTTTGACGGAACCACTTGTCCCAAAACGCACCTGAAAATGTATGTGGGTGCCCTCAACCCGTTTGGCCTGAACAACGAGCTCCTTGCTCAGTTGTTTCAGCAATCTTTGACTGGTGCTGCATTAAGATGGTTTGTAAGCTTGGACCGTTCCAAAATGAAGAATTGGGAAGACATATGCAATGCTTTCAACACGCAGTACCATTATAATATCGAAGTGGATGTTACCCAGAGGGAGCTGGAAACCACTAAACAAAAGAACAATGAGCCCTTCTCCTCGTTCCTTTCGAGGTGGAGAGCCAAAGCTGCTCAAATGATCAACCGACCCTCTGAACAGGAACAAGTTGACATAATAATCAAGAATTTACTGCCTGTCTACCAGTCACAACTTCAAACACAGTACTTGACTACGTTCCAATCGCTCATTACGACTGCAACTAAGGTGGAAGACTTAATCCAGTTGGGTCAACTCAAAGAAGACTCATACAAGAAGCAGAATCATGCTGGAATTTGAAAAACCGCCTACAAGACCTGGATGACAATGGGTCCATCATCTCCAAGAGCAAGCTGAATATCAACCAATCCCTTGCCTAACCATGGGATTAATGCAAAAAAAAATTGCTGAACAAGAATGTTTCGATCCTTTCGAACTTTTCTTAGAAATGAATGAAGTTTGTGTCTGAGAAGGTTGAGATCAAACCTCCAAAAGAACAAAGGAATTGTTCAAGACCAACAACAACCTGTCTGATCGATTTAAGCATCGAGAAGAACAAAGTCACTATAGTCAATCCCATCCTAGTCCATCACAGTCCACCCAGAGTCTATCTTTTAGGGTCTCGTTTTTCTTTTCATTTTCATTTCCATTCAAGTTTTCATTTGTAAATCTAAGTGTCTTTTGTACACAAATTTTGTCTTATCAATAAAAAGTGATCAGTTTACGCTCCAATCATGTTTATACTCTTTCCCTATCCTTTCCTGTGAAAGCACAAAAAAAAATCGAAAAAAAATAATAATAAAAAATTAAAAAAAATGATGATAAAAAAAGATAATAAAAATTGGCAAAGAAAAATGCATTCATTTGCTCTGCATCAATCAAAGTTGGGGGCATCCTAAGAAGCACCATCAAAGGGGAAATTTTGAAGGGTAATCATGGAAAGGATCCAGCAAAGGGTACGCAAGACTTCAAACAGTACCGAGGTAAAGCCGATTGAAGGGGTTAGGGCCAGAATGGTTTCTCCGAAAACCTAGGAATGGAAGATGCTCCGACAGAGAGGTGTCTGAATTTTGAGCTTAAAAGCGACAGAATAAAGAAGTTATGTTTGGAATTGGGTTGGGTCTGCACGAAGTCGCAATGCTATCCATACACTACTCAAGTCATCTCAGAATCAAGTTGCCTCGAAATTCTTTATGGAGAGGCTGCTTCTAAGCAAGCAAAAGGAAAAACGGGACAAAAGGAACCCCTGGTCAAAAGGAAGCAAACAAGCAAAAGAAAAAAAATGGGTCAAAAGGAACTTCTGCACAAAAGAAAGAAATCAAGGACAAAGCTACAGGAAATCAAGATGTCAAAAATGGGTCAACTGCAAGCTCTCCGTTAAATTCAAGCTCATCAAGGGTAGATGACAAATCATTTCAGCCATAAGGACAAAGACCAAGCGGCTGCTCACATTTTGAAAAAGCAAGTTAAAAGAAGCAGTCATTTCCACAAATTGGATGACAACAAACACCTTGAAAATCAAGCGCCAAGCATGGCACAAGTACAAGTGTCCTTATAAACAAGGATCATTTCTCAAAACAAGGAAAAGGAAGAGTCTCCTCAAAATTCCTTATGGAGAGGAGAACCATTGAGGAAATAAGTTTCAAATTCAGAGGAAGATAAAGTTCAAGAAAAGGAATCAAATTAACCTCAAGAATTCAAACATGGCGAAGCCACAAACTCAAAGCATAAAAGCTTCTTCAACACTCAAGCCACTCAAGTTACCACCACAATGTGGGTATTCAAAACTCTTTGTGATGAATACAAGTCATATTTCAGTCAACCAGTGGTAAAACCACTACAACAACAAAGTTAGATTCGCCTAGGGTCATCACTATCATACGAGCTCGAGTCAATAAGTTGATTCAACATCATCAAAGTCGGGAATGAATCCCGTAAAGACATCAAGCCGGGAAGGAATCCCGCAAAAAAATCAAGCCAGAAATGAATTTTGCTTCAACATCAAGTCGAGAAGGAATCCCGCAAAGACATCCAGTCGGGAAGGAATCCCGCAAAGACATCAAGCCGGGAAGGAATCCCGCAAAAAAATCAAGCCAGAAATGAATTCTGCATCAACATCAAGTCGGGAAGAAATCCCGCGAAGAAATCAAGTCAGAAATGAATTCTGCATCAACATCAAGTCGGGAAGGAATCCCGCAAAGACATCAAGCCGGGAAGAAATCCTGCGAAGAAATCAAGTCAGAAATGAATTCTGTATTAATATCAAGTCGGGAAGGAATCCCGAAGAAATCAAATCGGAAATGAATTCCACAATCAGCATTAAGTCAGAATTGAATTTTGCCCCAACAGCATGTCGGAAATAAATTTCGCACCAAGACGGAAAGGAATTCCGCACTAACATCAAGTCGGAGATGAATTCCGCACCAGCCGAGCACGAAGTTCACATCCCGGAAGGAACTACGAAAGACCTGATTCTCCCCATCCCCCGAAGAGTTCTTGGAGATACGTAGGCAGCCGCAAAGGCACGGTCACAAACATAAGTTTGCATCATAAAAAGCATTTTCTCTTTGCCAATATAAAAAATAAAAAAAAAGAGAAGAAAAGAAAAATAAAAAGCTGGAGTTGAAAACCCGAAAGGGCGGCTTCAGGCAAGAATTGAGCCCGCTAGGCTGAAAACATGAAAGGGTGGTCTCGGCAAAAGTTAGGGCAAAGAGCTTGCTAGAGTCGAAAACCCGAAAGGGCGGCTACTAGGCAAAAAAAAAAAAAAGTGCTTTCATGAATTCTTTTAGAGAGTCCATTTTTGTAGGATAAACAGCAAAGTATGTCCTTAAAAGAAGAAAAAAAATCCCCTTCAAAGGTCTCCTTGGGAGTATATAAATCATTTTTTCCAGGAATCACTGAGTTCCTTCGAGTCAAAATTCACTACAAGAAAAATTTGAGTCTCTAAATCGAGTCTCCAATGAGTCTCTAAAATCAAGTCTCCATCACCAGTGGTCACTCCACAACGAGTCACAAAACTCGAGTCATTCTCAAAAGTTCGTTTTGAAAGCGTCACTCTTTGAGTCATTCCTCGAAAAAAGAGAGAGAGGAAAATGTCAATTCAATCCCCGGGGTTTCCAAAACAACCCTAAAAATGTCAAACATAATCGTTGGGAGGTAATGTCAAACATAAGCATTGAGAGGTAATTCTTTAATACCTCGTCTCCACTCGGACCATCGTTTCTTTGATCCTTTCAGACGAGCGATGTCATCCACATTGTCCGTTTCCTCGAGTCATATAAGTGGCTTTGTTCTCTTTGATTCCTAAATCGATTGGACAAGTACAACACCAATGTTTTGAAGTATTCCATGGTCAGCACCATTCTGGGGGCAAGAAGTGATAAGAACCTTCACCATTCTCCCATCACAAAAGTAATCACGGAATTTTTAGTCTTTCATTAAGAAGAAATTCTATTTCAGCTAATAAGGGCATCAATTCTCTCAAGCAGGGGGCAAAATCCTCCAAGTCGGATTCAGGGGCAAGTGTTATAAAAAAAAACATACACAACCCAGGGTGAAACCCAACCATCGTTAATCTCTTTTACACAAACCCAGGGTAGAACCCGGTTAATGGTTAACCTTTTTTTACATAAAACCTAGGGTGAAACCCTAACCAATAACCAACCATTTTTTTTCACCCAAAACCAAGCCATTTGATCATTTCGACTTTAGGTGGACCCTTGGTTCTCAAAGAAAAATACAAAAATAAAATAAATCTCTTTTCAAGCCCTCATTAAGAGGCAAAACATCTTTTCAAGCCCTCATTAAGAGGCAAAACATCTTTTCAAGTCCTCTAAGAGGCAAAATCTTTTTTCAAGCCTTCTAAGAGGTAAAATCTCTTTTCAAGCCCTCATTAAGAGGCAAAATCTCTTTTCAAGCCCTCATTAAGAGGCAAAAACATCTTTAAGTTGCAAACATAAATACATGCATTTGATCATTTCATTTCAAAGAAAAAACCAACGGCGGGGTTTCCTCCTCTGCCCATCCTCAAAATTTGCTCCTTCAGACAGCCACTAGCTCTCATAAATCATTTTTATGATAGCCAGTGGGGGGCAACTGTGAATACTCAAATTTTGAGGCTCAAAAAGCCAGTTTTCCCGGACTGCAAATAGTCCGGCCGGACCAGAGGCCATTTTGGAAATTTATCAGAAGTATGCCAATATGGTACTTAAAATGTCCGCGACGTCGCGAGGATCGTAGAACTGGTCCCGGAATATTTTTTGGAGGTCCAGAACTCCCGGAAAAACCTCCGGAACAAAAAATAGCAGAACCGCCGGCCTCGGCGGCCCAAGCCGCCGAGCTTTGGCGGCCCAGGCCGTCGAAATAGTCCGTTTTTGCCTATAAATGCAGCCCCGGTGTGACCTTTCAACTCACTCAATCTATGTTGACGGACGCTCCTTCTCCCCTACGCTCCTTGCGATTCTTTACTGCTTTTCTGCATTTTAATTTAGCTTTATTGTTTTCCTTGCTTTGTTAATTGGTCACTAAAATTAAATTAATTAATATCCCCCTAACGAGGAGCTTAACCTGGAGTTAAGAAGTGGCCGTCGATTAAATCAGGTACATAAACTAAACTCTGCTTATTTAATTTTAGCACTTCATGCATGCTTCTCTTCTACTCCTTAAACTCTACAACTGCATAAATGCATTCACATCATCAATTTGGCAAATAAATTACCTCAATTAATTAAGTTCAGGCTAACATGCCCGGTCAATCAATAATCGTGGTATTAAAGCCTAAAATCCGACAATGTTGGCCAAAAAAGCCTAGTTAATCAATAACTATGGTGAAATTGCCTTTATTTCGAACAAATCCAGCTTAAGTCTAATTAATTAATAATTGTGGCTAATAGCCTTCATTAAACACGTTTTTTTTCTTGGCAATCAAATTGCCTACATTGCAATTCAGTTGATCACTTTCGGCAAATAAATTGCCTATAAGTAAGATTAACTACTTTTGGCGACAAATCGCTTAAACCAATTTTTTGGCAAAATGCCTTGAATAAATCAGTCTTTTGGCTTAAAGCCTTAAAATCAATCAATTTTCGGCAATAAATTGCCTAAATCAACTCATTTTGGCTAAAAGCATTAAATTAAACATCTTTTGGCAATAATAAGCCCAAACATCAATTTTTGGCAATAATAAGCCCAATCAAACACTTCTTTTTGGCAACAATAAGCCCAATCAACACTTTTTGGCAACAAATGCCTAAAACAATCAATTCTTTGGCAAAATGCCTAAACAAAATGCACGAAGCATACACACATTCATGCATTAAGCATACCCATTCAAAGCCCTTTCAAAAAGGCCTATCGAACTACGTTGACTTTGATCTTCCATTCAAACGGAAGTACATAGGCACGTTTGGGATTTAACCCCGAGCGGCAAGTCGAAATCACATAAACATTTTCATTGGTCCAATTACATCATCTTCCTTGCAAAGCATTCATTCATAGGTTAGTTCATCAGCATGACATAGTCTCGGGATCCACCTCGTGTTCGTAGACCATGCCTTAAACATTGGGGTAATTAGCCTAGACTTAGGTTAATTTAAATTGGAGTCACTTAGGGTTTTTCCTAGTTTACCCTAAAATAATTAAACAAGGTGGTGACTCATACATTCACGTGCATTTCTGCCTTTAGTCACATGCATTCATATGCCTGTGTTTTCGAGGTAGGGGTTCACAGTTTACAATAAATTGGTTGGTTCACTAACGAGGTGGACCACTTTTGCAAGTAAGTGGGGGCTTCTATTTTGTGTTTTTTGTGTTTGTATTTTGCTTATGCAGAAATAAAGTTTCACAAATTGTAAACAATAAACATGTAAATAATACTGTAATAAAAACAAAAGCAATAATATTGTAACGAAGAAAATGTAAATAATATGGTAAAATAAATGTAAAAACACTGAAAATGTATTCCTACAAGCTACAAAAATGTCACAAAAATGTGCTCAGAAGGGAGAAGGCCGGCTAACATCGCCTCCGGCTGGGGCCAGCTGCTGCCTGAGAGGGTGGAGTTGGTGGCGCATCGTCGGACGAGGATCCATCATCATCATCCTCCTCATCCTCGTAGAAATCCAAAGGAATCGCCTCCACCTCTAGCCTGGTCCGGAGTCGATCAACCTCCATCTGGAGTCGGGTAATAGCACCAGACTGGCGGGATTGGTGCCTTCTCAGCCTCCCAATCTCCAGATCCTGTGAAAACATAAAAGCAGAAAGAGGTAAGAGGGGTATGCAAAGCAAAAAAAAGCAAAGCACATGAGAGTCATACCCTCTCATGGAGCTCAGGATACAGCCGGGCGATGTAGGATCGGGCAAAGTCGAACCTCCGGTATAGCTCCTGGTATCTCTGAACGGGCACCTGCAAGCGCAGAAAGACATCCAATAAAGGATCATCCAGGTAAAATATCTTTTACTTAGTGAATTCATTTTTCTACTTACGTGTGTGGCATGCTCAGGATCCAGCTGTAGCAGTGGAGGAGCCTGCCTGAGGTCAGCAGGGATGATAATGGCTGACCCGAGGCCCAGAGCAGGGTCCAGCGCAACCTCCATGCCCGGAGGGAAAAGGACGTCACCTAACACGGCTCCTGTAGGTCCAGCCGGAGCATTCGCCTCCGCCTCTGCCTCCGCCTGTGCCCTGTAATATGCGGGGGTCCGATGCCTCCTCCTATCCTGCAACAAGTTAAAGACAAATACATGTAGTCACTTGGCCAAACAGTTGGAAAAATCATAATTGAAGGCAAGAGAGTCACCTGAATGTACTCTCGGACCTCCGGCAATCTGGCCTGCAGCCGAGTGGTGAAGTATGAGGCATAATCGCCAGCTGTCAGAGGGATATCAGCAGGAGAGCCATCATACTCCTCCAATAGGTCCTCCGAGGTCATACCCTCCAATAGACACATATGGCGAGGAGGAGCATTGGGCACTCGCCTCTGTGCCGTGGCAACCTAAAGCTCATAGATCCTCTCCCCCAAGAAGTACCGGTCTACCCAGTAACCCTGTAGCAGGATCCTGGACCGGGTAAAGGCCTCTGCCACGGCACGAGCGGGATAGGCCTCCTAAGCCTCTCCCTCCCAAGGAGTCAGAAGGAGCTGCAAAATAGAAGAGTTAGTGAATACATAGTAAAAGAGGAAAAGGGACATGCTATTCAGAAGATTCTTTGTACTTACATCAGCTAAGGCCCTATCGTTAAGATAGCACCTCCAGTAACGTGGATCCTCGGAAATGGAGAAAGTATGGTGGCGGTGCGCCAGATACCGAGGAATCCGCCGGGCATCAGCTGAAGTATCACCCCCCGGACCACCAGGGTAAATCCGGTACTCGTAGGCCCACACCTATAGCAAAATCCCAACAAATCAAGTATAAATCTGAGTAATGAAAAAATATATATGAAAGAGGAAAGTTAAGGGAATAAGTGTCTTACCTTGAGCGGGCGGAGGAACTGCCAGTTAGACTCACCACTACCCCTGGTCCATACGTCTAGACCGTGATAGAGGTGAGCCAAGGTGAGAGAGGCCCAGTCGTAGGAGCCAACACGGCTCAAATCCCGTAGACATGCCAGCACAACAACGCTCCCTTATTCTAGGAGGTGCATAGCAGCTGCAAGGAAATGAGGTAGAAAATGAAAGACCATGCTGCCTGGTCTCTCTCCTCTCTGGTGTACGCCGGGGTTGCAGGCCGGACATCCTCAGGTAACTCTCGCCACGCAGCCAATCTCGTCCGAATCCGCTCGGCCCAGAACCTATACACCACCTCATAGGAGACGTACCCCTGAGCTGTGTACCTAGTGCGGGTAGGAACACCAAGCAGAGTCCTCACAAGCTCAGCTCCCAGGACGGCAGTCTGATACCGAGCGTCTAAAGGGGCGACCGCGCCATCGACCCTGAGCCCGGTGATAGCAGTATAGTCGGCTGGAGTCAGGGTCATCTCTCCGAAGCCAAAAATGAATGTATGAGTGCAGTCGTTCCACCGCTCCATCAGCGCATAGCGCATGGCCGGTGGAAATCGGGGTTGAGTATGGCGAAGCCCAGCAGCATAGTCGCCGAAACCAGCAGCAATGACTCTAGACCGCATCGGGGGGTCCAACAAATCCCAAAATGCTGAAGCATCGGTGGAGGATCCGCCAGCACGGGCCTTGCCCAGATCAACCTGTGTAAGAAAAATTTCAATTCAGATAAAGAATTAAGCTAACAATTGTTTATTTTTGTTTTCATGGCAGGAAAATAGAGTGTTCAAGCCTCTAGCAAGACACAGCCATGTCACGCAACTACAGCCGCGTCACGCGTCTACGGAGCTGCGTCACGCAGCTTGCCAAAATTGTGCCTCCGGACTAACAGCAGCGTCCCGCACCTCAACAGTTGCGCCACGCAACTATTCAAGGCATTGTATCCTTGACGCACAATCGCGTCACGGAAATGTTCTTCCATAGAACAGTTGCATGACGCAACTGTCGAAGGTAAGGCAGAACTAACCTAATGTTCAATCTATTCATTTTTGTGTTTTTTCTCTGCATTCTTAGGGTCTAAATACGTTGCACTGAAAGTAGAATCAACTCAAAGCCAGCAAATAAGGTATTAACACACGCAAAGGAGGCAAACCAAAAGGATTCAGAGGCACTAGGGTTCACGCCACTTCGAATAGTTGCGTCACGCAACTGTTCACGCAGAACAGCTGCGTCAGGAACAGCTGCGTCACGCAACTCCTTCCTGCGTGATGCGACTGCCGATGTACAAATAGTATACAAATTACAATAATTCATCCACAACGCATAATCGAAAGCAGGAAATTCAAGTGCACAGTTACTTACCTCGGTCTGGAAACCGCGCATCGCGCCGGCCTCATGTCGAACCGGGAACTCAGTGCTCGGCAACGGGAGAAGCTAAAGAGGTCATGTCCCGAGAGTCAGGGCATTACGGCTGACCGGTACTCGCTCACCCTCGAAAACCGAGATGTCCGGAATCGCCCCCAGGGTGTTCATCTCTGGTGTGTAGGCAGAAGCTGGGATCTCGGGAAGCTGAGACATTTTAACTGAGATTCAGAGTGTTTGGAAGGTTTAGAGTTTGAAAAGTAAAAAATGAAATGTTAAAAAGCTTACTTATAGTAAGCGATGAAAATGGGCCCAAGCCCATTAACACATCTTCAAGCCTAAAAGGGGCCCATTAACTCCTCTTAAGACCAAACGGCCCATTAATGCCCATTTAAGCCCAAGATGACTCGTTCAAGCAATTTGACATCAGTATGCGGTTCGTATACTTCAGCAATTTTATCTACTCACCGCACAGGGGGCAGGATCATCAAATCGCCCAAATTACCCTCAGGTAAGTTTTCTTTCAAATATCGCATCAGGAAAGGTATACTTGAAAATTCAGGCTTAAAATTTCTCTTGCCTAAATTTTTGTTAAATTTTTACTAAACTTTTAAGCCAAATTTTGCAATAAACATTAAAAGGTTTGCCTAAAAAGTTAGTATTTTTGGTCCTAGGTCGGAATTCCGAACTGGGGGCAAAAGTACAATCTTTTGCCCTGATGCGAAATTTCAAAGTTTATGATTATTAATGCATGGGGGCATGTGACGTCCCAACATTTTAACAAAGGCAAGGTCTGTTTGTACACAGAAATTGCTCTTTCTCTATTGAACAATTTTCAGGTCAAACAGTGATGGTGTACTACGAAGCTATTTGGATCGTTTTTCTCGATTAGTGATGGTGTATTGCGAAGCTGATTGAGTCAATCTTTTTACTGATTAGTGATGGTATATTGCGAAGCTGATCAGGACAATCTCAATGACCAAACGGTGATGGTTTCTCAAAGCCGATAGGTCTCACCAAACAGTGATGGTGTATTACGAAGTTGTTTGGACTCTCTTCCTGGATAATGATGGTGAATTACGAAGTTGACCAGGGCAATTAAAACCCTTCGAGCCAACCAAACCAAGCCTCGAAGGTATCTTCACAGCCAATCACACCGAGTTTTGGAGGCCGTTACCGATCCGACTGGAGCCAATAAAGCTGATCAAATTGAGCTTTACACGCAACCAGATGATCGGAACCACCATTTCGTCCAAGCCAAGATGGAAGGCGCGTCAATGGACCACTTTAACATTAATCGTTTATACAATTAATGATAAAGTGGGGGGGCAAACTGTTGACGCGTGTCTTTATGCCCCCGCCTAACCCGATGAGGATACGAGGATGCGGAATGAGGGATCATGGTTGACCGGAAGTCTTTAAACCCAAGGATTGATTTAAACCAAATTGAGGGTGACTGATTTATATTAGAGTTGCGTCACGCAGCTATAAGGTGCGTGACGGCACTGACAGTTGCGTCACGCAACTCCAATTAAGATGACGTCACCTTGAAAGCCGACATAACGGTTTTACATTCTGTTTGGATACGTGGCAACGGTCCAGAAAGTGAGTTGCATCACGCAGCTATCGGGTCCGTCAAGCAGCCGTCACTTGCGTGACGCAGCTATCCCCTGTTGCCCTACCCGTATAAATACTGCGTTTTATCTTATTCGGGGGAGGAATTTTTAGGGCGTAAAAAAGAAGACAACTGCGGCTAGGTTTTTCTGCAGAAACTCTTCTGAGTTATCTTGAAGAATGACAGCCTTTAGAAATTAATTAAGTTAAAAACAAAAATCATAAAAAAGAAAAAAAAGAGAGAGAAGCAAAAGAGAAGGAGGTATTTGTTAAAACTTGGTGAACAAAGACTTCCGGGACCTTGAAATCTCGTTCCTTAAGACGTTCAGATTGTTTACAATCCTCGACTTGAGGGTTAGGTAATTATCTAAAACTTTTCTTGGTATTTTTAGTTGTTTATTCATTATTATTTATTTTATTGATGTTTTATTAGTGTGATATTAATTAAACGGTATTCTGCCCATTATTGGATGTTTTTGAGTTATATTAAAACAAGTTTTAATAAAAGGAAAACGTAAAAAGGGTTATTTGAAAAGTATTTACGGACCAGAGCAGTTGTGTCACGCAGCTACAAGATGCGTGACGGAACTGTTCATGTCCAAAACATAATGATATTGCCCCGACTAGTTGCGTGACAGAACTGTTCGTGTTTATGATTTTAGTTCACTTTTATTTTCTTGTTTAATCTTGTATTTGAAATAAACAACTGATGAACCTGAAGGTTTTTCCCAAGTTACGAACAGCTGCGTCACGCAACTGTTGGATCCGTCACGCAACTGTTCTTCTATAGAACAGCTACGTGACGTGACTGTTCTAGGGTCCCAGAAATAATTTTTACTCTTTTTTAAAAAAATGATAATAATAATTTTGTGCAATCAAATAAATATTCAATTCTTTTTATAATTCAAGAGACAACCAATTTTGGGCAGATTGCAGTTTAATCAAGTACGTTAATTTATTGTTATGCATGATTTCGGGCTTCTTAGGGTTTCTTGAATTTAAATTGGGTAGAATGTATTTTAGGTTCGGTTTGTGGCCCGCCTTTAACCATAAGGCAAGAGCGGGTCTTTTGATTACTTTAATTTTAATGCTGTGGGTTGAATGGTTGGTGTGGTTTGAATGATTATGGATGCAATGAATGAATTTATTTGGGATGATTAAATGATTTTTCGCATAGGAACTCGGTTCGATTTATTCGGGTTGGGTTTTTGTAAATAAATTGGCTTTCCTAAATCAAAATAAATTAGAAATTGTAGGCTAAAAGAGGCTGATTTTCCAGGCATCGGCTTCCAACGGGCCAACGTACCCAATTCCCTTATCCAGAATCGCACTTGGTGCGCCTTTCCAGTCTTTTAAAATAATTGGCCTTAAATAAAATTGGGATTAAATGAAGTCATTTTTAATTGGAAACGGTCCCATTGCCAAAAAAATGGATGGCGACTCAAAGTATTTTATAAGACCAATTTATCAGCATTGCGTGCAATAAAAGGTTTTGTCACCACTGTTCATCATAAAATCACTTTTCATCAAAACATAAAATTCGAGCGTTTTTCGGGTCGTTCGGGGGCGGTGCGAAAACACCGTCACGCACCTTATAGCTGCCTGACGCAACTCTTAACGCAAATCAGTCACCCTCAAATTGGTTTAAATCAATCCCTGGGTTTAAAGACTTTCGGATAACCATGATCCCTCATTCCGCGTCCTCGTATCCTCATCGGGTTAGGCGGGGGCATAAAGACACGCGTCAATAGGTCCAAAGAGCGATTTCTATATACAAACAGATCTCGCTTGGTGCAATTTCTGTATACAAACAGATTTTGCTTGGTGCAATTTCTGTATACAAAAAGATTTTGCTTTGTCCAAAGCTCGGTTTAATCGGCTTTAGAGGATTTGAAATTTGAAATTTTGCATCAGGGCAAAAGATTTTATTTTTGCCCCCAGTCTGGAAACCCATCCCGAGACCAAAAATATTATCTTTAAGCAAACCTTGAAAATTTTATTTTTTTATTCATTGGAAAATTTTCTTGAAATATTAGCAAAAAATTTTGCTAAATTTTTCTAGTCCCCAATTTTCAGGTAAACGCTTCTTGATGCGGTGTTGGCGAGAAAAACTTACCTGAGGGTAATTGGATGATTTTGATGATTTTCCCCCCCTGTGTGGCAAGTAAATG
Organism: Jatropha curcas; assembly: GCF_041381405.1. Lineage (NCBI taxonomy): Eukaryota > Viridiplantae > Streptophyta > Magnoliopsida > Malpighiales > Euphorbiaceae > Jatropha > Jatropha curcas. The sequence continues at coordinate 15,813,776 of NC_143159.1, forward strand.
GAATTATTGAAGCATACGAGCCGCACACCGACTCCAAATTGCCTGAATAAGCCGACTTGGGCTTTGATGGATTTTTGACGGACTTGGGTGCTTTATTCGGATGCCAAATGCCCATCTGTTGTGTCTCCGGATGCTTCCACTTCTATTTTTCTATTTGATTCCTGTTTTCTGCACTTAGAGATAGCAAAAGACAACAAATCTTTTCTTTCGAAATTATTTGCTTGATTAGCATTTGGGCCTCCTGCCCTTGGATTAAGAAGTGAAAGCACATCAAAGTGGATTTTTTTCTTTTTTTTTTTTTTTACTAAGGACAGAAACTTACATTATTGACAAACAATGGGGTGATCATTTTATCACCTGCAATATTCAGATAGATAAAATATGCAACTCCTTCATGTATGCATGAATCTATTTAAATGCTAGGGATCTTATGCATGGTTTTTCTTTATCGATCCTTCCAAGGAAATCACTGAGAAAATAGCATTTGACCTCCTAATCGCCGTCTAGAAGAATCCAACACTAGGGCAGGACCATCGGCCAAACATCTTCAAAACGAATGAGCGAATGCTGACCATATAGGCAGAGAGGAAGGTCTTGTAATCAACAGTCATACCCCAGAAACAAAAGGGAAGAAAAATTTAAAAATCAAGCTCTTTATTGACCTTACTTCTTTCAGCATCAGACAGAAGTAAGGGGAAACTACTTTAATGCAATAGTCATTCATTCTAACTACTCATTCGCCTATTCTCCTTCTAGTCGGATTGATGGCATTGAGCAACCGGTCGCAAGTATGTCACAAATGCATGGCATAGATTTCGCATTTAAACTAAGCACCATGCGTTAATCTCAAAAATTTTTATTTATTTTATTTTTTATACTCTAACTTTTGCCTAGGCCGCCCTTTACAGGTTTTCAACCTAGCGAGCTCATTTCTTACCTAGGTCGCCCTTTCGGGTTTTAAACCTAGCCCTTTCTTTTTTTCTTTTTTTTTTTTTTTTACTAAGGACAGAAACTTACATTATTGACAAACAATGGGGTGATCATTTTATCACCTGCAATATTCAGATAGATAAAATATGCAACTCCTTCATGTATGCATGAATCTATTTAAATGCTAGGGATCTTATGCATGGTTTTTCTTTATCGATCCTTCCAAGGAAATCACTGAGAAAATAGCATTTGACCTCCTAATCGCCGTCTAGAAGAATCCAACACTAGGGCAGGACCATCGGCCAAACATCTTCAAAACGAATGAGCGAATGCTGACCATATAGGCAGAGAGGAAGGTCTTGTAATCAACAGTCATACCCCAGAAACAAAAGGGAAGAAAAATTTAAAAATCAAGCTCTTTATTGACCTTACTTCTTTCAGCATCAGACAGAAGTAAGGGGAAACTACTTTAATGCAATAGTCATTCATTCTAACTACTCATTCGCCTATTCTCCTTCTAGTCGGATTGATGGCATTGAGCAACCGGTCGCAAGTATGTCACAAATGCATGGCATAGATTTCGCATTTAAACTAAGCACCATGCGTTAATCTCAAAAATTTTTATTTATTCTATTTTTTATACTCTAACTTTTGCCTAGGCCGCCCTTTACAGGTTTTCAACCTAGCGAGCTCATTTCTTACCTAGGTCGCCCTTTCGGGTTTTAAACCTAGCCCTTTCTTTTTTTCTTTTTTTTTTTCTTCTTTTTTTTATAATCGAAATTATCATATCAGACATAGAACCTTTTCATCTGGTCTTGATTAACGATCTGATTAAAAGGCTTCCCTTCCGTAGTGACCAATTCGGCGGCACCCTTGTCCAACAGTTTTTGAATTTTGAACGGTCCATGCCAGTTGGGTCTGAATTTCCTTCCAGGATGACGTCTGCTTGGAAGTAAAAACCATTGTCTGTAACTATGTGATGAGGAGCACCATAGCGATAGAAAATGTTCTGCTCAATAAATTTAGCCTCCTGTTTGGCAGTCGATGAATAAAACAGACTTTTTGAAAAACTCACTTTTGGCTTTTTTTTTTCCTTATTATTTTTCCCTTTTTTTTTATTATTATTATTTCATCATCATTTTTTCTTTTTTTTTTTCTTTTTTTTTCTTATCCGTAATGGAATAACATCCCATTCTTGCGGCACTATCGATCAGAGTATCCATATGTGGAAGAGGGAAGTCGTCTTGGGCGAGGCTTTGTTTGAATCTCTATGGTCGACACAGGCTCTTAGTCTCCCATCCTTCTTGAGCACAGGGACTATGTTTGCTAACCACTCAGGGTAATGCACTACCTTTAAGAAACTTGCATCTAACTGCTTCTGAGCCTTAGCCTTCATCTTGTCTTGCCACTCTAGTCTGACCCATCTTCTTTTCTATTTTACTAGCTTGACATTCGGATCAGTAAGGATGAAATGCTCTGCACTTGATCTGTCGATCCCCGGCATATCAGCATAACTCCAAGCAAAGACTTCTGAGTTCCTCTTGAGACATTCTTGGAGGTCCTTTCAGAGCTCAAGCTTAAAGTCTGATCCGATTTCAATTATTTTGGGATTTTCGGCGGTGCTTAGGTTAAATGCAAAACGATGTAATGCATTTATGCCAAATATGCGTGTGGTATAATCAATGCCATGAACACAACATTCAGGAAAACAAGAAAACAAGTAATCAAAATTCATTCCCATTGATTGAAATAGTAAAGGAAATCCATATTGTTCTCAAAGCAACATTCAAAAAAACAAAAAGCAAAATTAAGAGATTGTTCGATACATTCATCATCGCTAACTGTAATGGCTTGTATTATTTCATTGGCATCAGGAGCATCCTCGATCTTTGGGGCGGACATCTCCAGCATCTTCCTCTCGGCTTCCCCCTTATCTTCTGCTGCAGTCATCCCGAACGCATGGCACACATCCTCTCTTCCAACTCTGCCTCTGCCAATATCAGCTCTTTAGGCAAACCACCTCCAACCGCATTAACTGATCCACCTGTTTGAGATTCGTGAGATGGATAGTTATATTGGTACTGTGGCAAAGGATTATTTTGCTTGCTCGGCTCACTGCGCTCCGAAGGCTTGGTGATCTTCCCACTATCTATCAAATCTTGGATATCATGTTTGAGTCTGAAATAATTATCAGTGGAATGACCTTTACACTTATGATATTCACAGTTTTGATCAACAAACTTGCCCTGAATAGGCTTAGATGGATTAATTGGTAATTTTGACAATACACCATTCCTAATGCAAGATCTCATAACTGTGCTTAATGGTCTACCCAAATCAGTGAATTCCCTTCTCATTCTCTCATTAACAGCTCCAACTGTATTGATACTCCCCGATTGGTTTGTAGCTGCATTACCAGCATTTCTAATCTGATCATTGTAGGAAGACCGGTAATTACCAAACCCCCGGCTTTGCTTTTTCTCTTCTTTGTACAGCTCTTCAGTATTCAGTCCAGCCCTTTGTACCAAAAAAAGTCGGTGAGAGGTTGAGCCAGCATCCTCTCCTTAAAGTAAGGTAACAGACTTCGACAAAAAATCCTGATCAGCTCTTGATCCTTTGGCCTTATATGTACCATAAACAGCCTTGTCCTCCATCTTCTGTAATAATCAGAGAAGCTCTCATCCTTCCCTTGCCTTAAGCTCTCCAAATCACGAAGACTAAACTCATCGCTTTCATCTGTCTTGAAGTGCTTGAGAAAAGCAGTCTGAAGCTTGACCCAATCTCCCTGTATCTCCATCTCCAAACCATCATACCATCTCCTATAGCTCTTGTGCAGCGTTTGAGGAAATGCCCATAACACATCCTCCTCGTCATACCGGTTCATTTGGGCAACACAAATGAACTCAGACAAATGGGACCTCGGGTCATTATCCCCTTCAAATAGGGTATGTTTGAAGGTCTTGGCGGAATTAGAGCTTGTGGGTTTCAGGACATATTCAGCCACATGGAAATTGGCGACTGGGTCCTTCTCTTTTGAAACAGACATCTTCTCCACCTTATCCTTCAGTTCTGCTATCTGCTTAATCAGCTCACTCTCAGCCAGACTAACATTATCAGCTGATGCTTGATTGCCCAAAGCGGGTTCTGGAGTCTCCCTTTCCTCAACTACAGGGGAAGATGTTTGGTTACTTGAAGAGGGAGGGACTTGATTCTGTGCCCTCTCTTGAGCCAAAGTAGTGGCTATTATATCAGCTATAGCCCTTAGCTGGGCTGGAGAAAAACCAGTCTCATTTGCAGTATTGTCAGCCATCTCAACTACAGCCAGATCTAAATCAGGAACCGAATCAGACGAACTTGCACTGACCACAGAATTAATCGGAGCACGCTCGGGGATTGGGGGCACTCTGAGCAGATGTTGACCAGGTTGCCGGCGCCAAACTCTCGAAGTGATTTCCCGGGATGGATCAATCTTAGCTGACAGATAAAAGGACCTATGTCAAAGGAGTTTCTGCATGTATGCATGAAAAATAGAGGCACACAGGATGAAGAATGCAAGTCTAATGTGCTAATAATCGGTATGGAAATGAGATCTCATTTTTTACGACTGGACCTAAAATTCGGTATGAATAACATAGAAATAATTTACTTTGTACTCAAACATTTTCGGCATTATCTGTTGTCGACCGTTCCTTTTGGATTTTACAGTCGGCTATCTTCTCTCAAGTCCCTAGTTTTTGCCTTGGAATGAAAGAATTTCCAAGCAGTATATTTCTTATTTGTTTTTTGATTTTGATGTCCTTACTTTTTGCCTTAGAACAGATGGCCCCAAGCAGGATCTCATTGTGATTAATTACAAAATTTCTATGATCTCACGCTTACTTCCAGGTAATGTGAGAAATGTGAAAATACAAAGGAATTGCAGCCCCCTTATAGCTCCCTTTTCTTTTGGGTATTAATTCACTATAAACGATTGCATTATGTTATTCAAAACGAGTTAGAGGTCCACTCTCAAAATCAAGGTCAAATGTCCATACTGAAAGTTAGCTCTTATCAATGCATGGCTGAAACGAAAAACATTACATGATGTATGAATGTCAGAGCATATGGACAGTTTATAAACATAGGGGAACGAGAGTTGGGAAAGGCATGCCTTCCAACCTTATCTCTTCCACACACGAGTTCTGTTGGTAAAATTCCGACATCTGTTTCCTAGGATTTGGTCTAATCTCGACAACCAACAGGGGGTTTTGAGATTGGCAAAATAAACTCTCGGAATGAATGCAATAGAACAACAGCAAATAAACTCAGGTTTTCCTTATGGGGAAGTGACTGGGGCTTTAGTCCATTGGGCTTACAAAGTCCGGGTTCCGGAAACCGGATTCGGGCTTTCAAATGGGCCTACTCCTTTTGACACACCTTTTAAAGGTACTAGGCTTGCGGTTGGTAAAATTGCTAATTCTCTGGTGGATGTACCTAAAACGCAAGGTTTAGGCTGGATCCACCTTCAAAGTTAACAATGATACCGAGGGATAATGTGGGTAGAAAGTGGTGAGAAGAGGAAATGCAGTATGAATGCAAGAATCTTAGAAAAATAAAAGAAAGCAAATAAATAAACAAACACGAACGATTAAAGAATTTTCCGACGGCTTTCTAACCAATTTTATTTACAATTTTAGAAAACGTAGGTTTGTAGAGTTAATTCCTAATTGCAACTGACTAGTTAAAAATAACCGGGGATTAGTGGTTGCATTCCCCAGCGGAGTCGCCAATCTGTTTTCGCACCGCCCCCGAACGACCCGAAAAATGTTCACCTTTTATTTGGAAATGGAAAGTGATTTTATTTTGAACTGTGGTGACAAAACATTTTTTGGATGCGATGCCGATAAATCGGTCTTATAAAACACTTTTGAGTCGCCACCCATTTTTTCGGCAATGGGACCGTTTCCAATTATATTTTATAAAAATGACTCCATTTTAAACCCAATTCTATTTAAGGCCATATTATAAAAAGGCTGGTCAGGCGCAACAATGCGATTTTGGGTAAGGGAATTGGGTACACCGGCCCGTTGGAAGCCGACGCCGGGAAAAATCGGCCTCTTTTAACCTACGATTTCTAATTTGTTTTGGTTAGAAAAGCCAAATTATTTATTTATTTAAACCCAACCCGAATGAATCGAACCGAGTTCTTATATGGAAAATCAATTAATCGTCCCAATCAAATCCAATCATTGCATCCACAATCATCCAAATCATCCAAACCAAAGTAATTAAATCAAATAGATAAAAGACCCGCTCTTGCCTTATGGTTAAAGGTGGGACACAAACCGAACCTAAAAATACATTCTCATGCCTTTCTTTTTGGCTCAAACAGAGATGACATTTGAGTAGGATTTTTATTTATATACATTTGAAATTTTCTTTTTTTTCTTTTTTCCTTTTTTTTCTTCTTTTTTTTTTTTAAAGACATTGAAAATATTTGGCTCAAAATAGATAGTTATGTTACTTCCAAAAGTAGACTTTTTAACAATTGTTCTTTTGGCCCTAACTAGGTGTTTACAATATTTAAGACTCAAGACCTAAGAACTTTGATATGGTCTAGCATCCTCTAAGGTGAAGTGCCCAATTTCCACAAGGCAATTGACGATGTTACGTATGAGTGAAATGCGCCTCCACACCTTAGAAGAGAGTCATAGCTTCGAGTTGTGCTTGATTAATTTTGAGCAAGATTTGATGAGCCTCATCTAAGGGGTCTTCATTAGTTGCTGTTGGAATCAAAGGAGCTTCCTTCTTAGGCACTTGAGCTCCGACCATAACGTTCACATTTAAAAGAGCTCTCTTGACTCGCTTTAATTCAAGCACTTCTCTTAAGTCTCTTGCTCTTCGACAATTTGAACGATGGGAACGAGCATGACAGAATATCCCTATATGGTTTAAAGAAAACACATTACGTGGTGCATGAGGAAAAACACAAGTCAACATAGATATATACAAACAAAGGGAACGGGAGTTGGAAAATGCATGATCTCCACCTTAGATCTCTGACACACGATTCATGGTCGAAGAAGTATTATCTGAAACCCTAGGACAAAGTTGTTGGGTCCATAAACCATCATAGGATTTTGGACCAACCTCTCTCAAATTTATTGTATGAATGACACACCATTATTTATTATGGTAACTCTAAGGGAAGGAACTAGGGTAATTTACATGAGATTTGGTCGGGTTAAGTAGGTCTTGGGCTTCATAAGCGAGAATTGGTTGTTTCTTCCCATTTAGCTCTGGGTCTAAGCCAATGGTGATAATGGATTGTGCCAAATGTTTTGATATTAAAAGGTACATGGCTTATGGGTGGTGTATACTAGTGGCGGATCCCAACAGTCGAGTAGAGTGAGAGCACCACATCCCCCAATATCACCCTTAGGATTTAGAGTAGAAAAGAGATTAAGAAGAGAACAGAGTAAACTCCTTAACTCGAACCCAAAACCAAACCAGAGATTCTGGGTTTGATCCCCAGTAGAGTCGCCAGACTAACAAAGGTAGGTTTTTTTGGCAAAGCAAAATATAATAATAGAACAGGCTTGGTCTATGTATTTATTAAATTGATTTTCTCTTACCTATTCATTAATCCTCAAAAGGGCGATCCTTTTAAAAGGGATTAAAAATGATTCCTAATTTGGTAAGAATTTTGATTTGGAGTCGTTACCCTCTTTAGGAAAAATATCATGAACTAATCGACTCTTTGGAATCGAGTAATTCGGTTTTAAATTAGAGATTGGGTAAGGGCGTTAGGTACGGTTTTGGAAAGGTGTTAGGCACCTAAACTGCCCTGTTAAACCGGCCACCTTTGTTGTTCATTCATTCACAATAATCGATAATAAAATTAACTCTAATTGAGGTGAAAAATGAGTTTTGATGCATTTTTGAAATAATAGCAAACAAGCTTATTAATTAACCACATAAAGTATAAAATAAAGCCATCGAAAGAAAGGGGGCACGAGAAAAGAATTACAACCATCTCCTAAATATACATTCTACCCATTAACCCATTAAAATTTTCCAACCAACTAATTATTACAACCGAAAATTAATGGGACCCAATAAGGTCCTTTACATTAAACTCAATAATTACTAACAATAAATAACATAACAAACAATCAAAACCTACATCCACAGAATTAAATAAACACACATTCATTCATAATGATAAGGTGATGAATATTAATGTTGACATATTTTAGGCTAGTGTTAAATGGGTTACTTTGACAAAAACTAAAGAACAACAAAATAAAGTGCATAAAAATGAAAAACTGGAATTGAAAATGCATAAAGATAAAGGAGCAGTAAACTAAAAGCATTAACGTAAGATTTAAATAAGATGTGAGCTCAAAGCCTTGATGTTCATCATGGTTGATGAACAAATACACTTGTCACTACCCATTTCTTGTTGATTTTATGTTTATTCAATCCATAATGAGTTAATATCGCAATTCAAAACAAGATAGCTCTATGTTTGACACAAAGGAACTCTGATTTGGGATTGTTTTATTGATTTCTGCATTCTAGATCTCTAAAATGAAGGTTCGTGCCACCACATGTTGTGGTGCGCATACCTTGCCCTAATCAGAGGAGTAGAACCATGGCTTTTAAGGCTTATTTTAATTGATCTTCATGTTCTGGACTTCTAAAATGAAGGTCTATGTGCCACTAGAAGTAGCGTGTGGACATTGCCCTAAACAAAAGATGTAGAACATGGTTTTAGGGCATTCTGACTGAGGGAGAAGTAGCGTGCACCACTTCTAACGTAGTCAGAAGCTTTCTGGTTGATCACGAATTTCTCTCCCAACCAGTATTAAGAAGGTGTTTTTAAGACACCAAAAGAAAGAAAAAGATGGAGAAGAGTTAAAGGCTCTCAGGTGTTGCCTTTCCTTGAAGAAATTCAAAGAGTTTGGGGAAGAATAAATCAAAGACCCAAAAGCTTTAAACTTGAAATAGTGAACCTGAGATATGTTTTAATATAAGTGTTTGTGGGTTTTTAGTCACTTAATTAGGGATGTTTTCTGTAAATGAATGTATTAACACCTTGGATCTAAGAGAAAATACAAGTTTCCTTAAATTCAACGCTTGAGTTTTGAAAATGCAAGAGCTTACCTTAAGCAACTCAAAATCTGCTCTTTTTACAATTCCCAATGCCTAATTTATAGGCAAATTGAAAAAGTGTTGCCCTATTTTCGAGCCTAGGTGGCAAGTTCCACTAGTGGCCCCAAAATTGGGTCGGGTCTATCTTTTTCAAATCAGACCAAGTGGCATGTAAAATGAGGCAGCGCATCAGGAAGTGTGCTAAGCGGACTCGAAGCGCTTTTCCTACCCAGTTATGCTGCAAAACCCTTAGAAACCTAAAAAAAAGTAAAAAATGGACAAACAACTCAATTATCTTAACCACAGACCATCGTCCAAGAATTAGAGCGATCAGATGTCTCGAGTCGATTTTATGTCAAAAAAGGTTATCGTCATTGAGCCCTTTAAGGCAAAGATGGAGCGTCTATAGCCCTTTGTCTTCTTTCGGCGCTATCTTGACTGCAAAAAATAAAGGTTTAGGAATAAACAATGTGATGCATGTATGCATGGAGATGTTAGATATAATGCAATCATGTATTATAACATCGTGAAATGCAACTAATATTATATTCTATTATAACTCGGTCGGGACCATCCAAAATTTATATTAGAAAAAGGCCCTTGAGAGCTAAAAGAATCAAAACATGCCTCATTTGTAGCCAAATATTTAGGATGCCCTTTTCTTATTTCTTTATTTCTTTCGCATTCCTTTCTTTTTTCCTCAAATAGTGTTTGAGCAGGGTCTTTTATTTATATACAGTTGAGATTTTTCTTCTTTTTTTTCTAAAAGATATAAAAAATATTCGGCTCTAAATAGAGAGCTTCATATATTACTCCAAAAGTTGACTTTTTATAATAGTTTTAGGCCGTATCTAAACATTTACAATGCTTGAAAAATCCTATACCTAAGCCCGTTGATATGGCCTTGTATCCTCCAAAGTGAAATACCCTATTTCCACAATGCGATTGGCGATGTTGTGCATGAGAGTGAAACGCGCCTCCACACCTTGGAAGAGAGTCATGGCTTCGAGTTATGCTTGCTTGATTTCAAGAAAAAGTTGACGAACCTCTTTTAGGGGATCTTCATATATCACACCCTAAAAATAGAGATATGACAATCCTAGGGTCTAGGTAGGCTTAAGGCCACAGGGTACTGCGTATAACCGATATCTGAATCAATCTTGTTATAGATATGTCATTTTATATATTCAATTACTTAGGTGGGCTACATTTATAAAATAGCCTTTACACTTAACAAATTTCCCAGGATATTTTTTTTTTAAAACACAAACTTATGTAATCAAACTTACTCTTATTCAATTCTATTTCCATGGATCTTTACAAACATACTCAAATAAAACCCTTTACAAATATCTACGGAGCAACTAGAGTTATCCATTCAATACATAATTACTCATAAATTATTCTTTAATTACATCACTTACTTATATTATCTAACAGTCAATTACATTAAGCACTTGCTTCTTATTAGAAGTAGAAAGTCAAGAAGCTGATGTATCCGGATTACTTCAACTTGAAACATATGGATGCTTTAATGAGTCGTCAACTTAGTGAGAATATAGTGCCCCTTTAGTAGCACGAAAATAAAAAGGTATTCCAAAGCACATAAATCAATTTAACACAATATAATAATATCATTATAGCTCATTAACAGATTTATATTCATATAAATAGAGTTCATAGCGATCGAATCACTTATTATCATAAGGCATATCGATCATATATCAGATAAATACTTAGACAGCAATGAAGAAAACATACTGTTATGTACATTTCAGTGCTATCTCACTTCACTCAAATAATTCAACTATATGATAGGATTTCATAAAATCACAACTTTCACAAAATCACAATCTTCACTTAGACAGTATTGAAGAAAACTTATTGCTATGTATATTCCAGTACTATCACAAAATTCACAATTCTCAAGGCAGCAACTTCTCCCTTCAATTGCATTCACTTTCACCTATGTGCACTTAGCCTGATGGTATAGCCCCTATTAGGGTTAGGGTTTTGTCATTTAGCCCAAACAATAGCACAGCACAATCAAAATCAAACATAATGATCAATAGAATTCTCTGATTCACAATCTCGTATCACAATTTCGATAGAGGATCAAATTAAATCAATGATAACAGAAAATTGAACAAAATCTTTCAAACATTATAATAACATGGATTAAAATCAAATAATTTCAATACACAAAAAGAAGGGGTTTAAACACGATAACTCACCTCAATAGCAAGAGTTTGTTTTCCCTTGATTAATTAAACTTTCAAATCAATTTTCTTGGAAATCTTCAACCTAGAATCAAATTTATTTATTTACTTTAATAATCAAAAGAAATCATTATATTTACTTAAACCCATTTAGCTATTTTCTTTTGGAAATCATATTTTACTTTTCAAACCAATTTAGTGTGAATACTCAAATTTTGAGTCTCAAAAAGCCCGTTTTCCCGGAGTGCAAACAGTCCGGCCGGAGAAGCCTCCGGAACGAAAAAACTAGAAAGTCTGTCGGTCGCAGAGGTGGCAGCAGCCCTTAACGGCGGCGACAGCGGCTGCGGTCGCCTGTGAATACCCAAATTTTGAGGCTCAAAGAGCCAGTTTTCCCGGACTGCAAACAGTCCGGCCGGACCAAAGGCCATTCGAAAAGTTCACTGGAAATATGCCGATATGGTACTTGAAACGTCCGGGACGTCGCGAGGATCGCGGAACTGGTCCCAGAATATTTTTTGGAGGTCCGAAACTCCCGAAAAAGCCTCCGAAATGGAAAAGTAGCAGAACCACCGGGCTCGGTGGCTCGGGCCGCCGGGTCCGCCGAGATCAAGCGGCCTAGGTCGCCGAAGCTCCGGCGGCCCGGCTGCCGAAACAGTCCGTTTTTGCCTATAAATGCAGGCCCGGAGTGACCTTTCAACTCACTCAATCTGTGTTGACGGACGCTCCTTCTCCCCTATGCTCCTTGCGATTCTTTACTGCTTGTCTGCATTTTAGTTTAGCTTTAATTGCTTTCTTGCTTTGTTAAGTGGTCATTAAAATCAAATTAATTAATTTTCCCTTAACGATGAGCTTAACCTGGAGTTAAGAAGTGGCCGTCGATTAAATCAGGTACATGAACTAAACTCTGCCTATTTAATTGTAGCACTTCATGCATGCTTCTCTTCTACTCCTAATAATTCTACAACTGCATAAATGCATTCACGTCATCATTAGGCAAAATAAACTGCCTCAAATAAATAAGTTTAGGCTAAATGCCCGGTTAATAAATAATCGTAGTATTAAAACCTAAATCCGACAATATTGGCTTAAAATACCTAGTTAATTAATAGCTATGGTATAATCGCCTTTATTTCGAACAAATCTAGCTTAAGTCCAATTAATCAATAATTGTGGCTAAAAAGCTTTAATTAAACACGTTTTCTTGGCAATAAATGGCCTACATTATAAATCAATTAATCACTTTTGGCAAACAAATCGCCTATAAGTGAGATTGATCCTTTTTTAGCGACAAATCGCTTAAATCACAATTTTTGGCTAAAAGCCTTCAATTAATCACTTTTGGCAAATAAAGGGCCTTAAATCAACCAATTTTGGCGACAATCGCCCAATCATCAATTTTTTGGCAATAAATTGCCTAAATCAATGTTTTGGCTAAAAGCCTTCAAACAATCATTTTGGCGACAATCGCCTAAATCACATCAACTTTTGGCAAAAATTGCCTAAATCAATTCATTTTGGCTAAAAGCCTTAAATCAGTCATTTTGGCGACAAACGCCCGAATAATCACTTTTGGCAAACAAATTGCCTAAATCTTTTGGCTAAACGCCTTCCAATACCAACTTTTGGCACAAATGCCTTAATCACTTTGGCGACAAATCGCCTAACCAATTTTTGGCAATAAATTGCCTAAATCACATCAATTTTTGGCAACAATTGCCTAAATCAATCTTTTTGGCTAAAAGCCTTAAAATCAACATTTTTGGCATCAAATGCCTAAAAATCAATCAATTTTCAGGCAAAATACCTAAACAAAATGCACAAAGCATACACACACTCATGCATAAAGCATCCCCATTCAAAGCCCTCTAAAAGAGGCCTATCGAACTACGTTGACTTTGATCTTCCATTCAAACGGAAGTACGTAGGCACGTTTGGGATTTAACCCCGAGCGGCAAGTCAAAATCACATAAACACTTTCATTGGTCCAATTGCATCATTTACGCTGCAAAGCATGCATTGTTTTAGTTAGTTCATCAGCATGATATAGTCTCGGGATCCACCTCGGGTTCGTAGACCATGCCTTAACATTGGGTTAATTAATCTAATAATTAGGTTAATTAAAAATTGGAGTCACTTAGGATTTTTTCCTAGTTTACCCTAAAATAATTAAACAAGGTGGCGACTCAAACATTCACGTGCATTTCTGCCCTTAGTCACATGCATTCATATGCCATGATGTTTGGGGAGGGGTTCACAGTTTGGCGACTCCGCTGGGGAATTATGTAATCGTTTTACATAAAGTGGACTACAATTGTTGTGTAAACTAACCTGCCCTTCTTTAGGGTATTATTTTACTATGCTTTGTTTTGTAGGGTACCCTAGCAAGGATTAAGTATTCTTTCTTTAAGAATGCTTAATAAGGAAGGTTTGGACCTAATTGAAATTTACGTTAAATCATTTAAATTTGTTGATTTATTTGCACGATTGAGAATCATTTTCTCTATTGCATAAAAAATGAATTTCAAATGAATTTCTTCTCTCTCTGTTCAAACTTCTGAGTCTGGATAGCAAGTAGCGCTGATCGGCAAGTCTCTTTGATTATGTCGACGGACAGCCAAAGCGTCCTCCCTGTTACCGCAAACCATCCCTAATCCTTTTGGGGGTGGCCCATGAGTATGCGTACTGTCGAACCCACGCAAAACTCCTTGTTTCACATGTGGTTAGGTATATCCATGCTCAAGGTTCAAGGGTCCCTTAATAAGCCAATTCTCTATTTGTATCATAGCCTATAGAACCTATCCTTTAGGGCTGTATGCACCTAATGATGCTGAATCATTCCATTAAAATGAATTATGTCGTGATGTTGTGAGCATTCACGCATTCATCCCATACTTCACAAAAAAAAACATTCCATTTTCAAAGCTGGAAAATTACATTTTGGTCCCTGAGACCTGGAAAATTACATTTTGGCCACAGAGGCCCAAAAATTCTCAATTTGGTCCCAAAGGCCCAAAAATGCCCAATTTGGCTACAAAGGCCCAGAAGTTCACATTTTGGCCCCTAAGGCCCAAAAAATTCTTAATTTGGCCCCGAAGGCCCAAAAATTCTCAATTTGGCCCCAAAGGCCCAAAAATGCCCAATTTCGCTACAAAGGCCCAAGAATTCCCAATTTGGCCCCTAAGGCCCAAAAATTCCCAATTTGGCCCCGAAGGCCTAAGAATTCCCAATTTGGCCCCTAAGGCCCAAGAATTCCCAATTTGGCCCCTAAGGCCCAAAAATTCCCAATTTGGCCCCTAAGGCCCAAAAATTTCCAATTTGGCCCCTAAGGCTCAAAAGTTCCCAATTTGGCCACAAAGGCCCGAGAATTCCCAATTTGGCCTCAAAGGCTCAAAAACTCACATGTTGGCCTCAAAGGCCCAAAAACTCACATGTTGGCCTCAAAGGCCCAAAAATTCACATGTTGGCCTCAAAGGCCCAAAAATTCACATTTTGACCCCTAAGGCCCAAAAAAAAAATTCTTTGAGAACTTAGGGCCTTTCGAAAGGTCGAGGTGTCCAGCCCTAAGCACTCTACATTACATATCACATCCCTTTGGGTCCTATCCTAGGTGTCCTACCCTACCAACGCTACCCTACATTGTTTGGTCATACCACCCCACATCACAAGGGTCAAGTCCAAATACCTTACCCTTACACTACCCTACCTCACACTATCTCACATACCCTATGAAAACACCTTATGTAGGATAGTCTAATCATTTTGACTATGTCCTTATACAGGTACCCCTCCAAAGACCACCTGTACCCGAAACACCAACTAAGCTCTCACCCACAAGTCCAACAACCCCGATTGCACCAATGGCATCACTATCTGACATCCAAAATCTCATAGAACAACTGGAGGCCAGAATGGAGGCTAGAATGAATGAGGCATTAGCTGCCCAGAGGACTGCACTAATAGCTAAACTAGGTAGTGGTAATGGAAATGGGGCTTCAGCTGGGGGAAGTGGACCTGCTACCTCCAATCAAGGACCTGGCGCTGCACCGACGTCCTCAAACCCTGCCCTGGATGACATGCCCTCTGGAACTGCTTTTGAGTTGGAAGCTCAGAAAATGAGAGAGAAGCTGAAATTGTTGGAAAAGTCTATTACTGCCCTCAAGACACACAAGGAAGTGGTGGACATGGACTCCTTGTCCTTGTTCCCCGAAGCAAGATTACCTACAAAATTCAAAATGCCCAACATGGACAAGTTTGATGGAACCACTTGTCCCAAAATGCACCTGAAAATGTATGTGGGTGCCCTCAACCCGTTTGGCCTGAACAGCGAGCTCCTTGCTCAGTTGTTTCAGCAATCTTTGACTGGTGCTGCATTAAGATGGTTTGTGAGCTTGGATCGTTCCAAAATGAAGAATTGGGAGGACATATGCAATGCTTTCAACACGCAGTACCATTATAATATCGAAGTGGATGTTACCCGGAGGGAACTGGAAACCACTAAACAAAAGAACAATGAGCCCTTCTCCTCGTTCCTTACGAGGTGGAGAGCCAAAGCTGCTCAAATGATCAATCGACCCTCTGAACAGGAACAAGTTGACATAATAATCAAGAATTTACTGCCTGTCTCCCAGTCACAACTTCAAACACAGTACTTGCCTACGTTCCAATCGCTCATTGCGACTGCAACTAAGGTGGAAGACTTAATCCAGTTGGGTCAACTCAAAAGGAACGTAGGCAAGTACTGTGTTTGAAGTTGTGACTGGGAGACAGGCAGTAAATTCTTGATTATTATGTCAACTTGTTCCTGCTTCTAAGCAAGCAAAAAGGAAAAACAGGACAAAAGGAACCCCTGGTCAAAAGGAAGCAAACAAACAAAAGGAAAAATGGGTCAAAAGGAACTTCTGCACAAAAGAAAGAAATCAAGGACAAAGCTATAGGAAATCAAGTTGTCAAAAACGGGTCAACTGCAAGCTCTTCGTTAAATTCAAGCCCATCAAGGGTAGATGACAAATCATTTCAGCCATAAGGACAAAGACCAAGCGGCTGCTCACATTTTGAAAAAGCAAGTTAAAAGAAGCAGTCATTTCCACAAATTGGATGACAACAAACACCTTGAAAATCAAGCGCCAGGCATGGCACAAGTACAAGTGTCCTTATAAACAAGGACCATTTCTCAAAACAAGGAAAAAGAAGAGTCTCCTCAAAATTCCTTATGGAGAGGAGAACCATTGAGGAAATAAGTTTCAAATTCAGAGGAAGATAAAGTTCAAGAAAAGGAATCAAATTAACCTCAAGAATTCAAACATGGCGAATCCACAAACTCAAAGCATAAAAGCTTCTTCAACACTCAAGCCACTCAAGTTACCACCACAATGTGGGTATTCAAAACTCTTTGTGATGAATACAAGTCATATTTCAGTCAACCAGTGGTAAAACCACTACGACAATAGAGTCAGATTTGCCTAGGGTCATCACTATCATATGAGCTCGAGTCAATAAGTTGATTCAACATCATCAAAGTCGGGAATGAATCCCGTAAAGACATCAAGCCTGGAAGAAATCCCGCGAAGCAATCAAGTTAGAAATGAATTCTGCATCAACATCAAGTCTGGAAGGAATCCCGTAAAGACATCCAGTCGGGAAGGAATCCCGCAAAGACATCAAGCCGGGAAGAAATAAAGTCAGAAATGAATTCTGCATCAACATCAAGTCGGGAATGAATCCCGTAAAGACATCCAGTCGGGAATGAATCCCGTAAAGACAGCAAGCCAGGAAGAAATCCTGCGAAGAAATCAAGGCAGCAATGAATTCTGCATCAACATCAAGTCGGGAAGGAATCCCGCAAAGACATCCAGTCGGGAAGGAATCCCGCAAAGACATCAAGCCGGGAAGAAATCCCGCGAAGAAATCAAGTCAGAAATGAATTCTGTATTAATATCAAGTCGGGAAGGAATCCCGAAGAAATCAAATCGGAAATGAATTCCACAATCAGCATTAAGGCGAAATTGAATTTTGCCCCAACAGCAAGTCGGAAATAAATTTCGCACCAAGACGGAAAGGAATTCCGCACTAGCCGAGCACGAAGTTCGCATCTCGGAAGGAACTACGAAAGACCTGATTCTCCCCATCCCCCGAAGAGTTCTTGGAGATACGTAGGCAGCCGCAAAGGCACGGTCACAAACATAAGTTTGCATCATAAAAAGCATTTTCGCTTTGCCAATATAAAAAATAAAAAAAAAGAAGAAAAGAAAAATAAAAAGCTGGAGTTGAAAACCCGAAAGGGCGGCTTCAGGCAAGAATTGAGCCCGCTAGGCTGAAAACCCGAAAGGGCAGTCTAGGCAAAAGTTAGGGCAAAGAGCCTGCTGGAGTCGAAAACCCGAAAGGGCGGCTACTAGGCCAAAGTTAAGGCAAAAGAAAAAAAAAGTGCTTTCATGAATTCTTTTAGAGAGTCCATTTTTGTAGGATAAACAGCAAAGTATGTCCTTAAAAAAAAAAATCCCTTTCAAAGGAATCCTTGGGAGTATATAAATCATTTTTTCCAGGAATCACTGAATTCCTTCGAGTCAAAATTCGCTACAAGAAAATTTTGAGTCTCTAAATCGAGTCTCCAATGAGTCTCTAAAATCAAGTCTCCATCACCAGTGGTCATTCCACAACGAGTCACAAAAATCGAGTCATTCTCAAAAGTTCGTTTTGAAAGCGTCACTCTTTGAGTCATTCCTCGAAAAAAAAGAGAGAGAGGAAAATGTCAATTCAATCTCTGGGGTTTCCAAAACAACCCTAAAAAAAAAAATGTCAAGCACAATCGTTGAGAGGTAATTCTTTAATACCTCGTCTCCACTCGGACCATCGTTTCTTCGATCCTTTTAGACGAGCGATGTCATCCACATTGTCCGTTTCCTCGAGTCATATAAGTGGCTTTGTTCTCTTTGATTCCTCAACCGATTGGACAAATACAACACCAATGTTTTGAGGTATTCCATGGTCAGAACCATTCTGGGGGCAAGAAGTGATAAGAACCTTCACCATTCTCCCATCACAGAAGTAATCACGGAATTTTTAGTCTTTTATTAAGAAGAAATTCTATTTCAGCTAATAAGGGCACCAATTCTCTCAAGCAAGGGGCAAAATCCTCCTAGTCGGATTCAGGGGCAAGTGTTAAAAAAAAAAAAAAAACTTACAGGGTGAAACCCAACCATCGTCAATCTCTTTTACACAAACCCAGGGTAGAACCCGGTTAACGGTTAACCTTTTTTTTACATAAAACCTAGGGTGAAACCCTAACCAATAACCAACCATTTTTCATCCAAAACCAAGACATTTGATCATTTCGACTTTAGGTGGACCCTTGGTTCTCAAAGAAAAAAAAAACAAAAATAAAACAAATCTCTTTTCAAGCCCTCATTAAGAGGCAAAACATCCTTTCAAGTCCTCATTAAGAGGCAAAATCTCTTTTCAAGCCCTCATTAAGAGGCAAAACATCTTTTCAAGTCCTCATTAAGAGGCAAAATCTCTTTTCAAGTCCTCATTAAGAGGCAAAATCTCTTTCCAAGTCCTCTAAGAGGCAAAATTCCTTTTTAAGTCCTCAAGGAGGCAAAAACATCTTTAAGTTGCAAACATAAATCCATGCATTTGATCATTTCATTTCAAAAAAAAAAAAAACCAACAGTGGGGTTTCCTCCTCTGCCCATCCTCAAAATTTGCTCCTTCAGACAGGCACTGGCTCTCATAAATCATTTTTATGATAGCCAGTGGGGGGCAACTGTGAATACTCAAATTTTGAGTCTCAAAAAGCTCGTTTTCTCGGAGTGCAAACAGTCTGGCCGGAGAAGCCTCCGGAACGAAAAAACTAGAAAGTCCGTCGGTTGCAGCGGTGGCAGCCGCCCTTAACGGCGGCGACAGCGGCTGCGGTCGCCTGTGAATACCCAAATTTTGAGGCTCAAAGAGCCAATTTTCCCGGACTGCAAACAGTCCGGCCGGACCAAAGGCCATTCGGAAAGTTCACCGAAAATATGCCGATATGGTACTTGAAACGTCCGGGACGTCGCGAGGATCGCAGAACTGGTCCCAGAATATTTTTTAGAGGTCCGAAACTCCCGAAAAAGCCTCCGGAACGGAAAAGTAGTAGAACCACCGGGCTCGGTGGGTCCGGCGGCCCAACCGCCGAGATCTGGCGGCCCAGGTCGCCGAAGCTCCGGCGGCCCGGCCGCCGACCCTCCAGCCGCCGAGTTCCGGCAGCCCGGCCGCCGAAACAGTCCGGTTTTGCCTATAAATGCAGGCCCGGAGTGACCTTTCAACTCACTCAGTCTGTGTTGACGGACGCTCCTTCTCCCATACGCTCCTTGCGATTCTTTACTGCTTTTCTGCATTTTAGTTTAGCTTTAATTGCTTTCTTGCTTTGTTAAGTGGTCATTAAAATCAAATTAATTAATTTTTCCTTAACAAGGAGCTTAACCTGGAGTTAAGAAGTGGCCGTCGATTAAATTAGGTACATGAACTAAACTCTACCTATTTAATTGTAGCACTTCATGCATGCTTCTCTTCTACTCCTAATAATTCTACAACTGCATAAATGCATTCACGTCATCATTAGGCAAAATAAACTGCCTCAAATAAATAAGTTTAGGCTAAATGCCCGGTTAATAAATAATCGTGGTATTAAAACTTAAATCCGACAATATTGGCTTAAAATACCTAGTTAATTAATAGCTATGGTATATGATATGGATCAACCATCACTCAACCATGGAGCTCAAAGGAACAAGGAGAACAACATAGGAGATCCATTAGTGTTTCCTAGTGGGCCAGATCCATTAGTGTTTCCTAGTGGGCCAATTACAAGAAGTCAAGCAAAGAGATATGGGGCAGCCATATCCTTATATGTTCAAGCCCAAATTACACAAGAGCTTCATGATGTGGCATTTAACAAGTGTTATGTGGAACTTGAAGGCAAACCTAAGCTTCTTACAATGTTGGAGACATGTGCTGTTGGTGTAGCACACTCTAGCCATGCTAATATGTAAGGGATGTGGGCTTGGACGTGTTCTTATTTCTTGTTGCTTGTTTTGGTCTAATTACTATGTAAGGGATATGGGCTTATAGTGTTTGTTTTAAGTTGTTTTAGGCTAATTTTATATGCATGCAATCTGCCCAATATTAAGTTGTCTATTTTGGGTTGGAAATGATTCTATTTTGTGTGTAATAGTTAGGCCCATGTGTTTTGGCCTTAGGGCAGCCTAGTTAGATACTCTTCTTTAAATTTAGGGTTGTTTGAGGCATATAAATAGCCTCCTTAAGATGTAAAACGAGATTTTTGGCATAAATTGAATCAAAGGCAGAATTGTTCATGCTCTTGCATGTTCTTCTTAATTAGAGTGATTGTGCGAATTTGCTATCCTCTAATTGCATCAAGAATTAAGGTAAACTTATCAACTCGTTTGTGGCGTTTATCTTGTTCTTTGCTCGATTATTGGTGTTACCGTTTCCTTATAAACGTGGGGTGCCATAGAGCGTTTAATCTCGATTATTGGTGTTTCCGTTTCCTTATAAACGTGGGGTACCATAGAGGCGAGCTTATATCCCATTCCTTTGATTCCCGATCCCGGATCCGCGTCATTTGGTATCAGAGCCAAATCAAAGTTTTGGGGTAAGTTCTGTTATCTTAGTTAGGAATTTGAGTTTTCTTGTTGTTGGATTCATTATTGTTTATCTTCGTGTTACATTATCTCTTTAGATCTTGTTGGATCTAGACATTATCTTTTTAGATCTTGTTGGATCTAAACATTTTCTCTTTAGATCTTGTTGAAACATTTTCTCTTTAGATCTTGTTGGATTTAGATATTTTCTCTTTAGATCTTCTTGGATCTGAATTTTTTTTTTTTGTTAGATCTTCTTGAATCTAGTTTTCTCTTTGAATCTTCTTGTTGTTTGCTTGTTTCTTGATAATAATAAAAAAAAAAACAAAAGGGAAATCTGGACATTGCAACCTTAGATCTTACTAATTAGATCATAAAAAAAAAAAAAAAAGAAAGTCATTGTTAAAGAGAGATAAGTCAAATTGTTGTTAAGGTCATTACCTACTTAAGTTGAATTGGTAAACAAAAAAAAAAATTGTTGGACAACCTACATACTAAGTCAATATCTACCTAGATTGAAATTGGAAGACACAATTGCTGGACAACCTAAAGGCATTTTGACTTGATTTGGGAATTTATTGATAGTCTACCTTACATTCAATTGAAGGATATCATATTTTGACTTGATTTGGGATCTTATCTTGAGAAAACACAAAAGTCATTGTTGGACAACCTAAATATTAAGTCATTACCTACCTAAATTGAAATTGGGAGACACAAACCATCCACTTATACCTTGTTAAGGCCTTACCCTACCTAAATTGGGTCACATTTGTGGGTTAAGTGAGGATACAAGCCAAGCACGTCTGCTACAGTAACTTGCTACAGGAGCTCAGAAGCAAACTTGCTACAGTACCTTTAAAAAAAAAAAAAAATTTTTGGGTTTTCTTTGTTTGCTTGCTTTGATTGGGTAGAATTAATTAGGTCCATATTTGGTTTGCTTTGTAGTAAACTAAATTCATACACTATATCCCTAAATTGTCTTTTAAATTCTAGTTTCTATTTCTTGTTTGTGTGTTATCTTTGCTTCATTTATATTGTTAGGGTGTATTTGCTTGTTCCAACACTCTAATTAATAATCAAGTAGTACATTGTTTTGTTCTTGTGCTACCATTCATTTCGTTTGAGTTTTCTTTCTAGAATTGTGCTTACGTTTCTTTTGTTAAGGTTTATTTTCCTTGTGTTCTAAACGTGCTTTGAGATTGATTGGTTGGCCTAAAATTCTGAAGTACAATTGGAGGATTTGCAAGGAGTGATTGAGGAGTGTAAACACGTGAGGGAGTGCTTTATCACTAACTCAAATCTTTTTCGTGTTTTCTATTCTTGAATACTAACCATGAGTTCAGGCACATCTGGAGATGGTAACGGAGATGGAAATCCAATTAGAGATCCTCAACTAAAGTTGTTCATGGAATCTATCCAAGGACAATTTAGAACCTTCAACAATCTCTTTCAAGACATGAGGGAAGAATTGCAAGAGATGAAGGCTTCACAAAGCTCTAATGCCACTAGAGCCCGTCCCCAAGTTAGAATTCAAACCCATGATAATGAGGAAATTGAAGATACTAATCCTAATAAAATTGATGGAGACTTGGGAGCAATCAAAATGAGGATCCTAGAATTCAATGGCAACAACAATGCTGAAGAATACCTTGAATGGGAGAGAAAGGTAGAACAAATCTTTGAATGCCATAATTATTCCCAGGAGAAGAAATCCCATCTTGTAGCTGTGGAGTTCAAAGGATATGCTATGTTTTGGTGGGAACAATTGCTACTAAAAAGAAGAAGTAGGGGGATGCGACCGGTACCACCATGGGAGATCATGAAGGAATTAATGCACCAAAAGTTTGTCCTTGCTCATTACTTTAGGGATTTACACAACAAACTAGCAAGAATGGTGCAAGGAGGGAGGAGCGTGGAAGAGTACTACAAGGAGATGGAGATTTGCATGGCAAGAGCCAAGATTGAGGAAGATGTCCAAATCACCATGTCACGATTCCTTGGAGGTCTAAATAGCTATATTGCTGATGCTTTGGAGATGTATCGCTATGATACACTAGAAGAGATGATAGATATGGCCATGAAGCTAGAAAGGCAGAACAAGGGAAAGTCTACCAACAAATATTCCAACAATACTTTGGAAACCAAATGGTCCAAAGGAGGAGAGAAGAGAGATTTCAAAGGTCCTAGTTTCCAAAGAACTGAATCAGTTTCGAAAGGTAAAGAGGTTGCCCAAACTACATTCAAAGGAAACAAAGGTACTTCTAACTCTATAAACCCTGCTAGAGATTAAATGCTTTAAGTGTTTAGGAAAAGGGCATATTGCATCTCAATGTCCTAATAAAAGGGTTATGATTGTTAGGGAAGATGGAAATGTTAATTCTGAATCCGAATGTAGTGATTGTGATAATATGCCTCATTTGCATGATGTTGATAATGATAATTCAGATGAGGATGAGCATAACTTGTTGTTTGCTGAACGTGGAGAATCTCTAGTTGTTAGGCGAGTTTTGAATATGCATGTTAAGGAGGAGAGCCTTGAACAACGTGAGAACATATTTCACACTAGATGCTTGATACATGGAAAAGTGTGCTTGCTTATTATTGATGGGGGTAGTTGCACTAATGTTGCTAGTGTGAGTATGGTGAATAAGTTGAATTTGGCATGTCTTAAACATCCTAAACCTTATAGATTGCAATGGTTGAATGATGGTGGAGAGGTGAAGGTGACACGCCAGGTGCTTGTGCCGTTTTCTATTGGATGGTACAAAGATGAAATTTTATGTGATGTAGTACCGATGCAGGCAGGCCATCTATTGTTGGGGAGGCCATGGCAATATGATAGAAAGGCACTACATGATGGGTTCTTTAACCGATACTCTTTGGTTCATAAAGGGAAGAAGGTGACTCTTGTTCCACTATCACCTCAAGAAGTGTACACCGATCAGAAGAAAATACTTGAGAGAGAAAGA
Source organism: Jatropha curcas (assembly GCF_041381405.1). Lineage (NCBI taxonomy): Eukaryota > Viridiplantae > Streptophyta > Magnoliopsida > Malpighiales > Euphorbiaceae > Jatropha > Jatropha curcas. The sequence goes on from NC_143159.1 coordinate 15,837,665, forward strand.
AAGACTTCAGCTTTGAGGGAAAATGATAGTGAGGCTTCCAGTTCGAGAGAACAAAAGAGTATTAAAAGAGAGGTTGAAAAGAAAGAGGCCACAAAAGATACCAAAGAGATTACTGGCCCAAAAGTGAATGCAACACAAAGAGGGGAGAGAAAGAAACACACTTTTTATGCGAGAGCTAGAGAGGTTAAGTGTGCCATAGCCTTGAGGCAACCCGTGTTGCTTCTTAGGTTCAAGGAAATTTTGTTTTCTAACGCTGACACTAATCTTGATGGTTTACCTCTTGTGTTTGTTTCTATGTTACAGGAATTCACTGATGTTTTTCCAGAGGAGCTACCTAGTGGATTACCGCCTTTGAGAGGGATAGAACATTAGATTGATTTCATTCCTGGCTCCACCATTCCAAATCGACCAGCCTATCGAAGCAATCCAACGGAGACAAAGGAGTTGCAGAGGCAAGTTGATGAGCTTATGGAGAAAGGATTGGTGCGAGAGAGCATGAGTCCTTATGCCGTTCCAGTACTTTTAGTACCTAAAAAGGATGGTACATGGCGAATGTGCGTTGACCGCAGGGCGGTCAACAAAATCACGGTAAAGTATAGACACCCTATTCCTAGACTTGATGACATGTTAGATGAATTGTGTGGGTCTACTTACTTTACAAAGATCGATTTAATGAGCGGTTATCATCAGATTAGAATGCAACCAGGTGATGAATGGAAAACTGCTTTTAAAACCAAGTATGGTTTGTATGAATGGTTAGTAATGCCTTTTGGATTATCTAATGCACCTAGTACATTTATGAGGCTTATGAACCATGTTTTGCGAGCTTTCTTAGGAAAATTTATGGTTGTGTACTTTGATGATATACTTATTTATAGCAAGTCTCTTAATGATCATGTTGAGCATGTTAGGCTAGTATTACAAGCTTTAAGGTCTGAACAATTGTATGCTAAGCTTAAAAAGTGCACATTTTGTATAGATAGACTTGTGTTTCTTGGATTTGTTGTGAGTGCGCAGGGTATTGAGGTAGATGCGGAGAAAGTGAAAGCTATCAAAGAATGGCCAACTCCCAAATCAATTTCAGAAGTTAGGAGTTTTCATGGGTTGGCAAGCTTTTATAGAAGATTTGTACAAGATTTCTCTTCAATTGTAGCACCACTCACAGGGATAATAAAAAAGGAAGTTGGGTTCAAGTGGGGAGAGGAACAGCAACAAGCGTTTGACACGCTGAAAGGGAAGTTGACATCTGCTCCTATACTTTCTTTACCTAACTTTGAGAATACTTTTGAAATTGAGTGTGATGCCTCTGGTGTAGGAATTGGGGCAGTCTTGATGCAAGAGAAGAAGCCAATAGCCTACTTCAGTGAGAAGTTGAATGGAGCTCAACTCAATTACTCAACTTATGATAAGGAGCTATACGCCTTGGTGAGAACTTTAGATGTTTGGCAACATTACTTACTACCTAAGGAGTTTGTCATCCATACTGATCATGAAGCCCTAAAACACTTGAAGGGTCAAGGTAAGCTCAACAAAAGGCATGGTAAGTGGGTTGAATTTATTGAACAATTCCCTTATGTAATTAAATACAAGCATGGGAAAGATAATGTTGTTGCTGATGCATTGTCGAGGAGATATGTACTCATTACTGCTCTCAGTTCTAAGTTGCTTGGATTTGAGTATGTTAAGGATTTGTATGTGACTGATGCTGACTTTGGTAATGTGTATATGGCGTGCGAGCATGGAGCATTTGATAAATTTTATAGACATGATGGATATTTGTTTAGGGGTAACAAACTTTGTGTGCCAAAATGCTCTATGCGTAACTTGCTTGTACTTGAATCTCATTGTGGGGGATTGATGGGACATTTTGGGGTACATAAGACTTATGACATGTTGAATGAACATTTTTATTGGCCTCATATGCGTAAAGATGTCGAGAAAATTTGTGATTCTTGTCTTACTTGTAAACAGGCCAAGTCTAAGTCTATGCCTCATGGCTTGTATATGCCTTTACCAGTTCCTAGTTCACCTTGGGTTGATATATCTATGGATTTTGTACTTGGATTACCTAGGACTAGGCATGGTAGAGACAGTATATTTGTAGTGGTTGATAGGTTCAGCAAAATGGCTCATTTCATTCCTTGTCATAAAACTGATGATGCTATTCATGTTGCTGAATTGTTCTTTAGAGAGGTGGTACGATTACATGGAGTTCCACGGACTATCGTTTCTGATAGGGATGCTAAGTTCCTTTCACATTTTTGGAAGGTTTTGTGGGGTAAGCTAGGTACAAAATTACTTTATTCTACTACTTGTCATCCACAAACAGATGGACAAACTGAAGTTGTGAATAGGACTTTAGGAACTTTACTTCGTGCTATAGTGGGTAAAAATTTGAAAACTTGGGAGGATTGTTTGCCATTTATTGAATTTGCATATAATCGAAGCATACATTCTACTTCAGGTTTTACTCCATTTGAACTTGTTTATGGATTTAACCCACTAACTGTTTTGGATCTTGTTCCTTTACCTTTACATGAGCTCTCTAGTCTAGATGGTGATAAAAAGGCTGAATTGGTGAAGTCTTTACATGAGAAGGCTCGAGCAAATATTGAAAAGAGGAACAAACAGTATGCTGACAAGGCAAACAAAGGAAGGAAGAAGCTGGTGTTTGCACCTGGAGATCGGGTTTGGGTGCACCTTCGGAAGGAGAGGTTTCCCAACCAACGAAAGTCTAAGCTAGATGCACGTGGAGATGGTCCATTCCAAGTCTTGGAACGCATCAATGACAACGCCTACAAGATAGACTTGCCAGGTGAGTATGGTGTTTCCGCTACCTTTAACGTTAGTGATTTGTCTCCTTTTGACATGGATGCAGATTTGAGGACAAATCTTTTTGAGGAAGGGGGGAATGATATGGATCAACCATCACTCAACCATGGAGCTCAAAGGAGCAAGGAGAACAACATAGGAGAACAACATAGGAGATCCATTAGTGTTTCCTAGTGGGCCAGATCCATTAGTGTTTCCTAGTGGGCCAGATCCATTAGTGTTTCCTAGTGGGCCAATTACAAGAAGTCAAGCAAAGAGATATGGGGCAGCCATATCCTTATATGTTCAAGCCCAAATTACACAAGAGCTTCATGATGTGGCATTTAACAAGTGTTATGTGGAACTTGAAGGCAAACCTAAGCTTCTTACAATGTTGGAGACATGTGCTATTGGTGTAGCACACTCTAGCCATGCTAATATGTAAGGGATGTGGGCTTGGACGTGTTCTTATTTCTTGTTGCTTGTTTTGGTCTAATTACTATGTAAGGGATATGGGCTTATAGTGTTTGTTTTAAGTTGTTTTAGGCTAATTTTATATGCATACAATCTGCCCAATATTAAGTTGTCTATTTTGGGTTGGAAATGATTCTATTTTGTGTGTAATAGTTAGGCCCATGTGTTTTGGCCTTAGGGCAGCCTAGTTAGATACTCTTCTTTAAATTTAGGGTTGTTTGAGGCATATAAATAGCCTCCTTAAGATGTAAAACGAGATTTTTGGCATAAATTGAATCAAAGGCAGAATTGTTCATGCTCTTGCATGTTCTTCTTAATTAGAGTGATTGTGAGAATTTGCTATCCTCTAATTGCATCAAGAATTAAGGTAAACTTATCAACTCGTTTGTGGCGTTTATCTTGTTCTTTGCTCGATTATTGGTGTTACCGTTTCCTTATAAACGTGGGGTGCCATAGAGCGTTTAATCTCGATTATTGGTGTTTTCGTTTCCTTATAAACGTGGGGTGCTATAGAGGCGAACTTATATCCCATTCCTTTGATTCCCGATCCCGGATCCGCGTCAGTATAATCGCCTTTATTTCGAATAAATCTAGCTTAAGTCCAATTAATCAATAATTGTGGCTAAAAAGCTTTAATTAAACACGTTTTCTTGGCAATAAATGGCCTACATTATAAATCAATTAATCACTTTTGGCAAACAAATCGCCTATAAGTGAGATTGATCCTTTTTTAGTGACAAATCGCTTAAATCACAATTTTTGGCTAAAAGCCTTCAATTAATCACTTTTGGCAAATAAAGGGCCTTAAATCAACCAATTTTGGCGACAATCGCTCAATCATCAATTTTTTGGCAATAAATTGCCTAAATCAATGTTTTGGCTAAAAGTCTTCAAACAATCATTTTGGCGACAATCGCCTAAATCACATCAACTTTTAGCAAAAATTGCCTAAATCAATTCATTTTGGCTAAAAGCCTTAAATCAGTCATTTTGGCGACAAACGCTCGAATAATCACTTTTGGCAAGCAAATTGCCTAAATCTTTTGGCTGAACGCCTTCCAATACCAACTTTTGGCACAAATGTCTTAATCACTTTGGCGACAAATCACCTAACCAATTTTTGGCAATAAATTGCCTAAATCACATCAATTTTTGGCAACAATTGCCTAAATCAATCTTTTTGGCTAAAAGCCTTAAAATCAACATTTTTGGCATCAAATGTCTAAAAATCAATCAATTTTCAGGCAAAATGCCTAAACAAAATGCACAAAGCATACACACACTCATGCATAAAGCATCCCCATTCAAAGCCCTCTAAAAGAGGCCTATCGAACTACGTTGACTTTGATCTTCCATTCAAACGGAAGTACGTAGGCACGTTTGGGATTTAACCCCGAGCGGCAAGTCAAAATCACATAAACACTTTCATTGGTCCAATTGCATCATTTACCCTGCAAAGCATGCATTGTTTTGGTTAGTTCATCAGCATGACATAGTCTAGGGATCCACCTCGGGTTCGTAGACCATGCCTTAACATTGGGTTAATTAATCTAATAATTAGGTTAATTAAAAATTGGAGTCACTTAAGGTTTTTTCCTAGTTTACCCTAAAATAATTAAACAAGGTGGCGACTCATACATTCACGTGCATTTCTGCCCTTAGTCACATGCATTCATATGCCATGATGTTTGGGGAGGGGTTCACATTTAGTAATTATGCTTTTAGATTCCATTTAAAACAACTATTATCTCATTTACAAAAATCAAATGTATATATATACATATATTTGTTTATTTTGCAAATGCATATAGTAAGATTTCACAAATAAAATCCTTAATCTTCTTTGCTTTATCATTCTTTAAGCATCATTTGAAAGCCAGTTACATATTCAATTCTAAGTTCAATCAAACATTGGTTGCAACAAACTAATTTCCTCTAACTAACTTTGGTGCCCTTTTTCCCTTTTGATTGCTGACTTGGTTTATCATCTAACACCCCCCCTTCCCCCCGCAAGGTAGAGAGTAGATATTAACTAGTCTTAGCTCAGAAATTAGAGTATTAAAGGGAACAGCAGGAAGAGGTTTAGTGTATACATCTGCAAGTTGATCTGCAGATTTGAGACACTACAACATGTTGCATCTATAGCTATAATACGTAGCTACGAACATAAATATTGTAGCTAATATATATTGTAGCCACAAAATTAAAGTCTTATAACTATTTTAAATTTTTTAGTAATTGAAACTAAACTTTTGAAGCTAATACATTGTTTTTGTTATACCTTATATAATTTGTAGCAATAATTGTCTTACCAGCCATAATTTTTTAGCTAAAGAAAAATGTCATAACTAATAATATTTTATGACAATGAAGTTAACATTGTCGTTGCAATATTTAGTCTATTAGCTACAATAAATTAGCCATAATAAAATATTATAACTAATTAAAAATAATAGCTACTTTTCTATACGATCATGTCAAAAATTAACTCATTAGCAATGAAATTAAACTTGTCGCATCAATAATGAGTATATTAGCTATAACAAATTACCATAATAAGATAGTATAACTAATGAAAAAGAATAGCTATGTTTTTATAGTATCATATCAATAATTAACTCTTTTAGCAATGGAGCTAAAATTGTCATAGCAATAGTTACGTATTAACTATAACAAATTAGCCATAATAAATTATTATAACTAATTAAGAACAATAACTATGTTCCTATACTATCATGTCAATTATTAACTTAGTAGCCATATATATTTTAGTCACATCAAAGTTATATGAGTAATTAACAGTTTAGTTATAAATAAGGAATAACTGTAGCAATAATTGTTGTGTTAACTTCAATTGTTTAGCTATAATATTAATATTATAGCTAAATAGTTATTTTTAATTACCATAGTAGCATTTTAGCCATAACAAAATCTTATGAATAATTGGTAAAAATTATGGCTAAAATGTTCATATGTGGCCTAATTAATTCAATAACTATTAACATTTCTAATCTTATTAAAAGGGACTAAATTAAATCTTTATGAATTATAATACTTCAAAATATAAACTAATCTTCTTTTGACAGTAAGATAGCCTTTAAACATAAAAATAAAAATAACAATGCGGAAAAATAAAAATTTTGCTTATTGTATCAGAAAATAAAAAAATCTCAAAATCTCATTAAATTAAATGCAAATTCCAGAAATAGTTAATTATTAAAAATACTCCTCGACATTGTATTTATTACAGTAACTTAGTCAACATCAAAGAGTAAACTCAATTTTCAATATATCGAAAAATGATGAATAAATTCCATTGCAACTGCATTTATAAAAAAAGAAGCATAAGTATAATATCATAGTAAAATATATAATTCTAGAAAACTCCAAAGTAACTTTTAGTGAAAATTGTAATAAAACAAAGAGAAAATTAATTATATTCTTACCTTTGTTTAATCATATGCAAGATTCAATATTCTTACCTTTGTTTAATCTTATGTAGCAAGATTCAATCATCTATAATAATAAGTCTTCATTATCAGTTTCAGGATCGGATTCCAAATCCGCAATGACACGATCAGTAGTAGTAGAAACATTAATAGTAAAAGCATCAATATCAGTTCTATGCAAACTCATAAAATTTTCATCTACCTCAAGTATACTCGAAATGTTATCATAAATTTGCGAACTATCTTGTTGAGGTGCGTGGCGCAGCTACTGAGGTGCGCTACACAGCTGTTCTTCAAGGTGCGCAACTTGGGCAAGTTGCATTACGCAGCTGTGTAGACGCGTGATGCGGCTATGTAGATGCATGACGCAGCTACGGTTTGGCCCGAGGCTTGAATTTCTAATTTTCCCTGTCATAGAAGAAAAATAAATAATTGTCGATAATGCGACCCTAGCTAATTAACAAGTACTCTTGCAAATCAACAAGGAAATCTAGCGGAAAGCATGCAATCACGGAAGTACCCGTCAATCCCTTTAACCCCCAAGTACTCTTGAAGAGAGAAAAACAAGGAATTTAGAACAAGAATCAGAAACTTACCTTCAAGTACTCTTGAAAACAACTCTGAAATTCTTGGCGCAATTAATCTTGTAGAACTCACAAGCCTAATTACTAAGGAAAATTCGGTTCTATTCATGCAAGGATGAAGAACACGGTTTGTTCTTGAAGAACAAAGAAAACACGTTGGTTTTGATTCAAATTAATGTTGGTTGCTGTGCAGCTCTTACAATGCAATATAAATAACCTAAGCTAACCCTACTTTAGCTATTAACTTAAGTTAGCCCAGGCCTAAACCTAATGTGGCCCAATTGGGCTTAATTAAATACAAGTCCAAACTAATTAATTAAAACAAGCCTGACTTAAACATTAGCTAATCTAGGGTTGGCCCAACTCTGGAAAATAAGCCCAACCAACCTTACACTAATTAATTAAGTCCACTAAAGAATTAAACAAAAACAAGACAAATGGGCCAGAGGCCTTACACAACCCATACTTAAGCTCATAATAAAATAACAACTCCTGAATTTGCCTAAGTATAGAATCATGTAAACTTCATCAATAGGCAGCCTCTTTGCACGCTTCAAGTACCATAACAAGCTTTGGTGCTTCTTCAAGTTCAATCTCACATCTTGCATAATTATGATCTTGAAGCTCCAATGTGATTTGTTCTTGAGTAAATGCATTCAAGGCTGCTCGTAGCTTGGTTGCACGAGCTCTTGTGATTGGTCCCACGGGTAGAGCTAGAGGATCCTTCACCTTGCTCCCTTGATCCGTATCATTCCCTCCCTCCTCAAAAAGATTTGTCCTCAAATCTGAATCATAATCAAATGGAGAAAGGTCAGAAACATTAAAGGTAGCAGACACGCCATACTCACCTGGTAGATCAATCTTGTAGGCATTGTCATTGATCCTCTCCAACACTTGAAAAGGCCCATCACCTCGGGCAGCAAGCTTTCCCTTCCTTTGGTTTGGGAATCTTTCCTTCCTCATGTGCACCCAAACCCAATCTCCAGGTTGAAATACCACACGCCTCCTTCCCTTGTTGGCACGGTCGGCATAGCTTTTGTTCTTCATGTCTATATGAGCCCTGGCTTTAGCATGTATCTCCCTGACCAATTCAGCCTTCTTTTCACCATCTAAGTTAGCAATTTCACTCAAAGGCAAAGGAGATAAATCAAGTACAGTCAAAGGATTAAAACCATACACAAGCTCAAATGGACTATAACCACTAGAAGAATGTATAGACCTATTATAAGCAAATTCAATGAAAGGTAAACAATCCTCCCAGGTTTTCAGATTCTTACCAACCACCGCTCTAAGCAAAGTACCAAGAGTTCTATTGACTACCTCAGTCTGGCCATCCGTTTGGGGATGACAAGTAGTAGAGTACAGCAACTTCGTACCAAGCTTACTCCATAAAACACGCCAAAAATGAGAAAGGAACTTGGCATCACGGTCTGAGACTATGGTGCGTGGCACCCCATGCAATCTCACAACCTCCCTGAAAAACAACTCAGCAACATGGACAGCATCATCACTCTTAAGGCATGCAATGAAATGTGCCATCTTACTAAACCTGTCCACAACAACAAAAATACTATCCCTACCACGCTTTGTTCTGGGCAATCCAAGCACAAAATCCATAGAAATATCAGTCCAAGGCAAAGTAGGTACAGGTAAAGGCATATAAAGGCCATGAGGCATAGATTTAGATTTAGCTTGCTTACATGCAATGCACACACGACACAATTTTTCTACATCTCTACGCATTTGTGGCCAAAAGAAATGTTCAGCAAGTATATCATATGTCTTAAGAATTCCAAAATGCCCCATAAGTCCCCCACAATGTGATTCTAACACAAGCAATTCTCGCATAGAACATTTGGGTATACAAAGTTTATTTCCCTTAAATAAAAACCCCTCATGCCTAAAGAACTTGTTAAAGGCCCCATGTTCACATGCACTCCAAATAAGACCGAAGTCATCATCATCAACATACAAGGATTTTATATGCTCAAATCCTAACAACTTAGCATTAAGAGTAGTAATTAAAGCATACCTCCTAGAAAGTGCATCAGCCACAATATTTTCTTTTCCTTGCTTGTATTTAATCACAAAAGGAAACTGTTCAATGAACTCAACCCACTTACCATGTCTCTTGTTCAACTTACCTTGACCCTTGAGGTGCTTTAAAGACTCATGGTCAGTGTGTATGACAAATTCCCTGGGTAGAAGGTAATGTTGCCACACCTCCAATGCTCTCACTAGAGCATATAGCTCCTTGTCATAGGTTGAGTAGTTGAGTTGCGCTCCGTTGAGTTTCTCACTGAAATAAGCAATAGGCTTTCTCTCCTGCATCAACACTGCACCAATACCTACACCAGAAGCATCACACTCAATCTCAAATGTTTTATCAAAGTCAGGTAAAACTAAAATAGGAGCAGAGCAAAGAATGGATTTTAGAGTATCAAATGCCCTTTGTTGCGCTTCCCCCCATTTGAACCCAACTTCTTTCTTTACCACCTCTGTGAGTGGGGCTACTATGGTAGAGAAGTCCTTCACAAACCTCCGGTAGAAGCTTGCTAAGCCATGGAAACTCCTCACCTCAGATATAGATTTAGGAGTTGGCCATTCACGAATTGCTTTAACCTTCTCCTCATCAACTTCAATCCCCTGTGCACTCACAACAAAACCAAGAAAAACAAGCCTATCTATGCAAAAAGTGCATTTCTGTAGCTTAGCATATAACTGTTCAGCTCTCAAAGTTATCAATACTAACCTAACATGCTCAATATGGTCATCAATAGATTGGCTATAAATCAGTATATCATCAAAATAAACCACAACAAATTTGCCTAGAAAAGCACGTAAAACATGGTTCATTAATCTCATGAATGTACTAGGTGCATTAGTTAGACCAAATGGCATAACCATCCACTCATATAAACCATATTTAGTCTTAAAGGCAGTTTTCCATTCATCACCTAATTTCATTCTAATTTGATGATATCCACTCATTAAGTCAATTTTAGAAAAGTACTTATTACCATGCAGTTCATCTAGCATATCATCTAACCTAGGAATTGGATGGCGATACTTAACTGTGATTTTATTGACAGCTCGGCAGTCAACACACATCCTCCAAGAACCGTCCTTCTTAGGCACAAGTAATACAGGAACTGCACATGGGCTCATACTTTCCCTCACAAATCCCTTAGACAACAGGTCATTAACTTGGCGCTGCAACTCCTTAGTCTCCATGGGGTTGCTCCTATATGCTAGCCTGTTAGGAATTGTAGCTCCAGGCACAAAGTCAATCTGATGCTCAATGCCTTTTAGGGGTGGCAGTCCGCTAGGCATTTCATCAGGAAACACATCAGAAAACTCCTGCAATAAAGAAACAAAACTAGAAGGCAAAGAAGAAGTGTCAATGTTAGTCAAATTAAGCAAAATTTCCTTAAACCGAATCATTAAGATTGGTCTACCCTCACTAACACTACTGCGAATCTCTCTCTCTTTTACATACATGTTTTGTTTCTTTCTTCCCTCTCTTGTTGTTTTACTCACCAATGGGCCATTCAATTGTTTCTTTTCACTCTTGGCCTCTTTTTCCCCGTTTTCTTTATCTTTATTTTCTCCCTCCCCCTGAATACAATTCTGCCCCTCACTTTCTAATATCCTCTTTTGGTCCATATAGACCTCAGGTGGTGTCAAAGGAGCTAGAACCACATGTTTACCCAAATAGGTAAGAGAGAACCGGTTGGTGTACCCATCATGCTGGACTCGCCTGTCGTATTGCCATGGGTGGCCTAGAAGAATATGCCCAGCTAGCATAGGTACTACATCACAAGTGACCTCATCCTTGTACCATCCAATGGAGAATGGCACCTTCACCTGCTTGTTTACTCTTACAGAACCCATATCATTGAGCTATTGAAGCTTATATGGCCTTGGGTGCTGTACACATGTCAAACCCAATTTCTGCACCATGCTCAAACTAGCTACATTAGTGCAACTTCCACTATCAATAATTAAAAGACATACCTTGTGATGGCGTGGTGGAAAGGACTATGGTTTTGATAGAGAAACACGAGTGCTACAGTAACTTGCTACAGGAACTCAGAAGCATCCGTGCTACAGTAACTTGATTCAAAATGTGATGGAAGGCTAAGATAGTTGATGGTGAAGATTAAAATGAAAAAAGATAGATGATTGTTTTTGGAAACAAACAAAACCCAATAGTTTTTGGAAACTAATAAAACCCAAATGTGATTAACACTTTCTTGTTATTCCAAATCTCCCTTTCAAAATACACAAAATCCCTTTATATAGGGAAACAAGAGATAGCCATAAACTCCCTTTGAATGTGTTGTTGAAGACACAATTTCAAAGGACACCTAACTAGGTTGAAAACAACACATTCAAAGATACACCTAACTAGGTTGAAAACAACTTATTCAAAGGACACCTAACTAAGTTTGAAATAACTCATTCAAAGGCACAATTCAAAGAACACCTAACTAAGTTTGAAAACAACACAAATGAGCTGGAATTCATAGTCAATGATCAACCAAGTGCTCCTTGATTATTGTCTTCAAAGATGATGGTTTGAAGGAACCCAAATGGCCCTAAAAGGAGCTGTAGCTTCAGATTGAACATGTCACTCCCACCAAGCCCATCTTCACTTGGACTGTCTTTATTAACTTCACTAATGGAATCAAGGCCAAGGCCCATGTCTAGGACAGCTTGTAAGGCTAGGCTAGATGGACCTCCATCATTCTCCCCTTCTTGAAAAGTTTCAACTTGGTCAGAAGTTGACATGGTGTCTTCCTTGTATTTGGCCAAGTCACTTACATTGAAGGTGTTGGAAATCGTGTAAGACGAAGGCAGCTCTACCTTGTAAGCATTCTGGTTTACCTTCTTGATGATCTTGTAAGGACCCTCGGCTTTGGGCATAAGTTTATTCTTTCTTTTAGAAGGGAATCGTTCCTTCCTTAAGTGAACCCACACTAAGTCACCTTCTTTAAATTCCACAACAGGTTTTAGCTTGGCTTGCATCTTGTAGGCTTCGTTCTTCTTCTCAATATGTGCTTTTGCTCTAGCATGGAGTTTGATAATTTCAGTAGCTCTGTCCTCGGCCTTTAAGTTAGAGGGGATACTAGAGTGTGCGTTGCTCAAATCAAGAGGAACAAGTGGATTAGCTCCATAAACTAATTCAAAAGGTGTAAAATTAGTGGTCTTACTCTTCGAACTATTGTAAGCAAATTCAGCATGAGCCAATAAAGAATCCCAATTCTTTACTTTCCCCTTTAGCAAACTTCGCAAAATGTTGCCTAAGCTTCGATTGACCACTTCTGTTTGTCCATCTGTTTGAGGATGAAAAGCCGTACTGAACTTCAAGGTAGTTCCTAACCTTGCCCACAAATGCCTCCAAAAATGACTCAAAAACTTTACATCCCTATCACTTACTATGCTCCTAGGAATTCCATGGAGTTTTACAACATTTTCAAAGTACAAATTCAGAATATGAGATGCATCATTAGTTTTGTTACAAGCAATAAAATGAGCCATTTTTGAGAATCTATCTACTACAACCATAATGGAATCATTATTTCGTCTTGTTCTCGGCAAGCCAACAATGAAATCAATACTTACATCTTCCCATGGTGAGCTTGGAATCGACAAAGGCATGTATGGTCCGTGAGCTTGTAAGGTCATCTTGGATTGCTTACAAGTATTACAACCCTCAACAAGTCTTGAAATCTCTTTCCACATCTTTGGCCAATAGAAATTTTTGCTTGCCAATTCATAGGTTTTGTCTCTTCCAAAGTGACCGGCTAGGCCTCCACCATGGACTTCCTTAAGAATTGCTTCCCTTAAAGAGCTTTGAGGAACACAAACAGCATCAAGCTTGAAAAGATAACCATCATGAATAGTGAAGTCCCTAAATGCACCATCTTTCCTAACTCTCTCCCAAATTTGACCGAAATCCCCATCACTCTCATACAAGGTCTTAATATTCTCAAATCCTATTACATGAGCATGCATGGTACTAAGAACCTCATATCTCCTAGACAGTGCATCAGCCACTCTATTACTTGGACCATCCCTATACTTCACTACAAAATCAAAGGATTGCATGTATTCAACCCAAGATGCATGTCTCTTGCTTAACTTAGCTTGACTTTGTATGTATTTGAGGGCTTGATGGTCAGTAAATAAGATGAAAGAGTTAGCCAACAAATATGCACTCCAATGTCTTAGAGCACGAATCAAGGCATAGAACTCAAGATCATAGGCAGAATATTTTCTCCTACACTCATTCAATTTTTCACTAAAAAATGCAATAGGTTTGCCTTCTTGACTCAAAACAGCCCCTATGCCAACCCCACTAGCATCACACTCCAATTCAAAAGGTAAGTTGAAATTAGGCAAGGCCAAAACAGGAGCTTTTGTCATTGCATTCTTTAAAGTGTTAAAAGCAAGGGTGGCTTGAGGTGTCCATTTAAACACCCCTTTTTTCATGCAGTCTGTTATAGGACTTGTTATAGTACTAAAACCTTTAATGAATCTCCTATAAAAAGAACAAAACCCATGAAAACTCCTTCCTTGAAACAGATTGTTTGGAATAGGCCAATCAACAATGGCCTTGACCTTTTCAGAATCCATACTTATACCATCTTTAGATACAACATGCCCCAAAAAACTAATGGTGCTATCACAAAAATGACACTTCTCTACATTAGCATACAACGATTCACGGTCCAAAACCTCAAAAACAAGTCTCAAATGCATATAATGCTCATGTAAACTAGTACTAAAGATCAGAATATCATCAAAGTATATCACCACAAATTTGTTAAGAAAAGGTTTGAGTACCTCATTCATGAGTCGCATAAAGGTGGAAGGTGAATTAGAGAGTCCCATAGGCATGACCAACCATTCATACAGCCCCTCATTGGTCTTGAAGGCTGTCTTCCACTCATCACCTTCTCGAACACGAATTTGGTAGAATCCATTTGCAAGATCAATCCTTGAGAAAATTGAAGCTCCATGCAATCGATCAAGCATATCATCAAGCCTTGGAATAGGAAACCTGTACTTGATCGTTATCTTATTAACAGCCCTTGAATCTATCACCATTCTCCACTTGCCATTCTTTTTAGGAACAACAAAGGCTGGCACAACACAAGGAGAAACACTCTCCCTTATAAAGCCTCTCTTTAACAATTCATCAACTTGCTTTTGTAATTCGTCACTCTCTTTAGGACTCATTCTATAGGAGTGCTTATGAGGAATTTGAGCTCCCGGAACAAAACTGATCTCATGTTGTATTGATCTTAGAGGGGGCAAACCGATAGGTAAAGTGTTCGGGAAAACTCTCTCAAACTCTCTAATAAGAAATTGTACCTCTTTTGGAATCACATGATTCTGTTTAGGCTCATCCTCCACATCAATTGGAACATAGCTAGGCAGCCCTTCCATGATCTCACTCTTCTCATCATTGGATAACAATCCAACCATTCCAACTTCTCTTTTCTTCTTTCGCTTCTCGGGTAGTAACGGTGTGAGCAAGATGGTGTTACCCTCATGGAAAAAGGTGTAAGTATTGGCCTTTCCTTGGTGTTGCACATCCTTATCATACAACCAAGGTCTCCCAAGAAGCAAGTGACAAGCTGTCATTGGGATAACATGGCAGCTCACCTCATCCACGTATTGCCCAATTGCAAAAGGAACTAGACACTTCTTAGTGACTTTAATTTCATGCTCAGAATTCAGCCAAGCCAACCTATAAGGGTTGTCAATTGGCTCTGTTTTCAGTCCCAACTTCGCAACCATTTCATTGGATACAACATTCTCACATGCACCACTATCAATAATAACTTCACACAATTTATTTTTTGTCAAACATCTAGTGTGAAATAGGGATTTCCTCCTCCAATCCTCCTCATTCTTTTCAATATTCAAAATACGCATCATCACTAAACACTCCCCATCTTCCATTGCATCACAAACTAGCATATCTCCCTCATCAACATTCAATTCACTATTTACTGCAACAGAATCAGCATGGTATATTTCTTCCTCAATCTCCTCTATCTCTCTAAGGGTCATTACTTTCCTTGAAGGACATTCAGATTGGAAGTGTCCATACCCTTGGCATTTGAAACATTTCAAAGCATTCTTAGAGGTACTTTTGGATGGTGGGACAGATTGGGTATTTCTTGGTGTGTTGGAAGTGTTTTTAAGAGGGGGTTTTGGTGAAGGTGTGTATGTGGTCTTGATAGGGGCAGCATTGGGGCTACTAGAGCTGGGTTTGTAGTTATAAGGTCTGATATTGGTTTTGTTTTGGTGTGAATGCTTCAAACTTGTCTCACTTCTTAGTGCTAATCTCTTCAATTCAATAAGAGATTCATAAGGATAGAAGCTTACCATGTCTTGGATGTCGAATCGCAAGCCTTGGAGAAAACGCCCCATGATCAGCTCCTCGGTCTCCTCGACCTCACACTTCAATAAGAATTCCTCAAATTCCATGGTGTATTGTTGCACAGTTTTAGTATCTTGTTTGAGGCTCAACATTTTCTCAATCATTTTCTGTCTATAATGGGGTGGCAAGAACACCGCATCCATCTCTTCTTTCATCCTATCCCATTGAGTAATTTGAGGCCTCCCTTCCCTCATCCTTCGTTTTTGCAAATTATCCCACCAAAGGGCAGCGTATCCCTTCAACTTCATAGCAGCAAGCTTCATTCTTTTGTCTTCGGACACCTCCCTCAGTTCAAAGGATCTCTCCATTGAGTATATCCATTCAAGATAGGCATCAGCATTGATCTTACCATGAAATTCAGGTAATTCGATTTTATAGTTGAAAGATTCTTCTTGTCTTTCAACACGGATGGGTGGTGGCAAACGCCTTGCCCCTTGGCCAAATCCTCCATGAAACAATCCTCTCCCTCTCCCTCTAAAACCTCCACGTCCCAACACAAGGTGTTGGTCCTCTCCATTGAAATCTTCATTAGTCAGTTCCTCTTCATGAGGACTTTGGGTATTTGGGGGAGTATTTTGGATGAGTGTTTCTAAGGCTTCATTCTTGGCCTTAAGAACTTCCATTTCCAACCTCATTTTCTCAATTGCTGAGGCTAGATCTTGATCTTCTAACATGACTTGTTTGTCTTTGTTAAGAGATGCTTGTTGGTTATTAAACATAACTTGAAAACAAATGAAAGTGAAAGAAGGTAAGATTGTTGGCTCTGATACCAACTGATGGCGTGGTGGAAAGGACTATGGTTTTGATAGAGAAACACGAGTGCTACAGTAACTTGCTACAGGAACTCAGAAGCATCCGTGCTACAGTAACTTGATTCAAAATGTGATGGAAGGCTAAGATAGTTAATGGTGAAGATTAAAATGAAAAAAGATAGATGATTGTTTTTGGAAACAAACAAAACCCAATAGTTTTTGGAAACTAATAAAACCCAAATGTGATTAGCACTTTCTTGTTATTCCAAATCTCCCTTTCAAAATACACAAAATCCCTTTATATAGGGAAACAAGAGATAGTCATAAACTCCCTTTGAATGTGTTGTTCAAAGACACAATTTCAAAGGATACCTAACTAGGTTGAAAACAACACATTCAAAGATACACCTAACTAGGTTGAAAACAACTTATTCAAAGGACACCTAACTAAGTTTGAAATAACTCATTCAAAGGCACAATTCAAAGAACACCTAACTAAGTTTGAAAACAACACAAATGAGCTGGAATTCATAGTCAATGATCAACCAAGTGCTCCTTGATTATTGTCTTCAAAGATGATGGTTTGAAGGAACCCAAATGGCCCTAAAAGGAGCTGTAGCTTCAGATTGAACATGTCACTCCCACCAAGCCCATCTTCACTTGGACTGTCTTTATTAACTTCACTAATGGAATCAAGGCCAAGGCCCATGTCTAGGACAGCTTGTAAGGCTAGGCTAGATGGACCTCCATCACCTTGTTAAGTACCAAGCATCTAGTATGGAAAATATTCTCTCTTTGTTCTAAGCTCTCCTCTTGAACTTGCATGTTGAGAACTCGCCTGGTAACTAGTAACTGTCCCATCTCAGGTTGTAAAACTTCTTCATCAACCTCATCATCATCATCATGGCAGTCCTCAAGTGGTGGCATTGGGTTTTCTTCATCCTCAGATTCAGAATAGGTGTAGCCATCTCGAATCACTATTACCCTTTTGTTAGGGCATTGAGAAGATATATGGCCCTTCCCAAGACATTTGAAACATTTGATGTCTCTACTAGGAGTAGTGGAACTTGATCCTTTTGAATGAGTTGGGGCATTAGGCGTGAATGCCTTAGATATTGAATCTGCCCCCTTTTGTGTAGAGCTTTGAAACTCCTTTTTCTCTTCCCTTTTAGGCCATCTAGCAGCCCAAGAGTTACTGTTGTTGTTGGCAGCCCTATATGATGTGGTGCTCTTCCCTTTTCTCTGCTTCTCTAACTTCATAGCCATATTCAGCATCTCCTCCATGGAATCATACCTGTACATTTCTAGTGCATCAGCTATGTCCTTATTAAGGCCACCTAGGAATCTAGCCATAGTCACCTCCTCATTCTCCTCAAAGTGTGCTCTAGCCATGCACATCTCCATATCTTTATGGTAGTCTTCTACTGATTTGGCTCCTTGGACAAGTCTATGAAGTTTCTGATGTAACTCTCTAAAATAATGCTCAGGAAGAAAACGTTTTCTCATTACCTCTTTCATATCCTCCCAATTGTGGATAGGTCGTCTTCCCACCTTTCTTCTACTCTGATTAAGTTGATCCCACCAAAACAAAGCATAATCTTGGAATTCTAAGGCTGCAATCTTCACCTTTTTCTCCTCAGTATACCTATTGCATTCAAAGATCATCTCAACCTTCCTTTCCCATTCCAAGTACTCGTCTGCATTGTTTCGGCCTTTGAAAGGTGGCACCTTGAGTTTGATGTTACCCAAGTTACCATCTAATGGCGTATCAACCTCTTCTTCATCCTCCCCAAAGTAGGTTTCATTTCTGTAAACACGGCCTCTACCAATCCCTCTTCCTCTTCCTCTGTTATTTCTACCTCCTCTTGCCCACGGGGGCTCTCTATGCCATTCATCATTCTCTTCTTCATACTCTTCATGCCAAGGTTGTCTAGAGTGCTCTTTGGAAGTGGTTGCACCCCTCCTTGTGGCATTAGGGTCATGTCTTTCTGTCCTTTGTTCTTGAAGTTCCAGTCTATCATTAAAACTCTCCATAAGCCTAGTGATTCGCCCCATCTCTCCAGAAAAGGCATCTAGAAAGGCTTGTAGTCTTGGATCTTCAACTTTGAGAGGGCTGTCATTCTTATCTCTAGATGAATCAGACATCCTGAAATAGAATAACAAACACAAAAACTAAAGGAAATGGTTAGTTGATCACTCCCTCACGTGTTTCTCTCTTTATTTGGCTTTTTCACAATATGTGGGTTTCACTCCAGCCTTTTATCACTCTTTCCACTTGAATAATTGCACTTCAGAATCCCAAAGTTGCTACAAAAGTCAAGAGAAAGTTAGGAAAGCAAAGAATATAATCAAGTAATGCACAAACTCTAACAAGAATTCACAACGTTTTGAATGGCAATACAAGAACAAGAAGGTGTATTGCTTGAAGTTAATAAACTAAAGTGAAGGAACAAGCAAATAACACTTTAGCAATGAAAAGAGGCAAAGCACGGGCGTGCTGGAACGGCACGGGCAAGTTTTGGACTTCCAGAGGCAAGCACGGGGTGTGCTATGTTTGGCACGGGCGTGCTTGGACTTCCAGAAGCAAGCACGGGCTGATTAGAGAGGTAGCACGGGCGTGCTTCTCCCAGCCTACAGAATCGCCTGGACTTCCAGAGGCGAGCACGGGCAGGCGCACGGGCGTGCTTCTGGGCGTGCTTCTCTCTGGACGTGTGAGGTCCAAAATTTCCTAACTACTAAGCTCTAATTGTTCAACACAAACAAATAATAGATTACTAGAATCAACAAATAGACAATTCTGGACAAGATGCACGAAGTTAATTCACTACAAAGTAAAATTAACTATGGACCTAATCAATCTAATTATCAAAGCTAGTATTCAAGAAAAATTTCCCAAGGACAATATGTAACTATAGCAGTGCTAGGTTATCAATTCACTTCAGTGCACAATTTCAGGTTGTCACAAGTCAATTCTCAAGCTTCATACAAGCACATAGTTTTCTAGCATATAATTCTCAGGTCAAACGAATAACAATTCTTTTTTTTTTTTTTTCTTCAATGCGAATTGGCAGCAAAATATAAACAAAAATTCCTTTTTCTTTTCGTTTTTTTTTTTTTTTTTTTTTTTTTTTTTTTTTTTTTAAGTCCCTAACCCTAGGATAGATTGAAATCCACAACCACAATGCTCTGAAACCAGATAATGCGACCCTAGCTAATTAACAAGTACTCTTGCAAATCAACAAGGAAATCTAGCGGAAAGCATGCAATCACGGAAGTACCCGTCAATCCCTTTAACCCCCAAGTACTCTTGAAGAGAGAAAAACAAGGAATTTAGAATAAGAATCAGAAACTTACCTTCAAGTACTCTTGAAAACAACTCTGAAATTCTTGGCGCAATTAATCTTGTAGAACTCACAAGCCTAATTACTAAGGAAAATTCGGTTCTATTCATGCAAGGATGAAGAACACGGTTTGTTCTTGAAGAACAAAGAAAACACGTTGGTTTTGATTCAAATTAATGTTGGCTGCTGTGCAGCTCTTACAATGCAATATAAATAACCTAAGCTAACCCTACTTTAGCTATTAACTTAAGTTAGCCCAGGCCTAAACCTAATGTGGCCCAATTGGGCTTAATTAAATACAAGTCCAAACTAATTAATTAAAACAAGCCTGACTTAAACATTAGCTAATCTAGGGTTGGCCCAACTCTGGAAAATAAGCCCAACCAACCTTACACTAATTAATTAAGTCCACTAAAGAATTAAACAAAAACAAGACAAATGGGCCAGAGGCCTTACACAACCCATACTTAAGCTCATAATAAAATAACAACTCCTGAATTTGCCTAAGTATAGAATCATGTAAACTTCATCAATAGGCAGCCTCTTTGCACGCCTCAAGTACCATAACAAGCTTTGGTGCTTCTTCAAGTTCAATCTCACATCTTGCATAATTATGATCTTGAAGCTCCAATGTGATTTGTTCTTGAGTAAATGCATTCAAGGCTGCTCGTAGCTTGGTTGCACGAGCTCTTGTGATTGGTCCCACGGGTAGAGCTAGAGGATCCTTCACCTTGCTCCCTTGATCCGTATCAGTCAGTCTAATGCTTATTTAAATTGAAATTTTTCTTACACAAGTCGATCTGGGCAAGGCCCGCGCCGGTGGATCGTCCACTGATGCGTCGGCATTTTGGGATTTGCTGGACTCGCCTATGCGCGCTCGAGTCGTCGCTGCCGACTTCGGCTACTATGCTGCGGGGCTCCGCCACACACAGCCACTCTTTCCACTTGCTATACGCTACGCACTGATGGAGTGGTGGAACGACTGTACCTAGATGACACTCACTCCGGTTGACTATGCTGCCATCACGGGTCTCCGGTTTGCTGGTCCAGTCACTCCCCTGGATGCTCGGTACCAGACTGCTACCTTAAGAGCTTAGTTGGTCCGCTCTCTGCTTGGTGTGACCACCCAGACCCAGTACACTGCGCAGGGATGCATGTCATATGAGGTCGTCTACCGTTTCTAGGCCTAGAGGATCAAGACGAGGATGGCGGCATGGAGGGAGTTGCTAGTGGAGGCCCGGCCTGCTGCCCCTGCTTATACTCGGGAGGAGAGGGACCAGGCCGCTCGGTCCTTTCTCTTCTATATCATCTTGTCTCAGCTACTATGCACCTCCTAGAATAAGGGAGATCCAGCAGTGCTAGTATGCCTGAGGGACCTGGGCCAGGTCGGGTCCTTCGACTAGGCCACTCTAGCTTTGGCTCATCTCTACCACGGTCTTGATGTGTGGACCCGTGGTAGCGGTGAGTCAAACTAGTAGTTCATCCGGCCACTGGAGGTAAAATTCTTATTCTCTTCACCTTCTTCCTTTGTCATTTTATTTTTTAACTGTCCAATTGTACACTGAATTGCTATGATCTTTATTGCAGGTGTGGGCTTACGAGTACCATATCTACCCAGGCGGTCCGAGCGGTGACACTCCGGTGGACTCCCTGCGGATCCCTCGGTATCTGGCCCACTGCCACCATACCTATGCCAGTACCGAGGATCCCGAGTACTAGAGGAGCTTCCTTAACGATAGGGTGCTGTCCGATGTAAGTACAAAAACATTCTAAACAACATAACTTTCTTTCCCTTCTCTTACTGTGCAGTCACTGATTCTTTTGTTTTGCAGCTGCTTCTGATTCCCTGGGAGGGAGAAGCCTGGAGGACTTATCCGGGTCGCGAGGTCGTAGAGCTGTATACTTGATCTAGACTCCTGCTACAGGGGTACTGGCTTGACCGGTACTTCTTGGGGGAGAGAGTCTATGATATACCAGCGGCCTCGGCACAGCGGCGAGTGCCTCATGCTCCTCCTCACCATATGTGCGTTCTGGAGGGCATGACTGCAGAGGATCGGGAGGAGGCGTACGAGGGCTCTTCTACTGATGACTTTCTGTCGGCTGGCGACTACACCGTGTACTTCTCCACCCGTATGCAGGCTCGACTACCAGAGGTCCTGGAGTACACTCAGGTGATCTTCTTATCTTCAATCTCACTCATTTTTCTTTAACTGCTTTAACCAGGTGACTAAATATCTTCCTCTGTGACTTGTCGCAGGAGCGAAAGAAGCACAGGACAGCGGCCCACTACAGAGCAGAGGTTGCGGCTGAGGCAGAGGAGGCGGCTGCTCCGGCTGGACCGGCAGGAGTCGTACTGGGCGATGTCCCGTTCCCACCTGGCATGGAGGTGGTACTGGATCTGGGTCTGGGCCTAAGGTCGACAATCATCATTCCTGCTGACCTCAGGCAGGCTCCTCCACCACCGCAGTTGGATCCTGAGCATGCCACACACGTGAGTAATAAACTGAATTTACAAAGTTAAGGAATATTTTACCTGAATAATTCTTTAATGAATGTTTTTCTGTGCTTGCAGGTGCCAGCTTAGAGATACCAGGAGCTGTGCCAGAGGTTCGGGTTTGCTCGGTCCTTCATCGCCCAGCTCTATTTTGAGCGTCACAAGAGGATATGAATCTTACACACATTTACCTTTCTGCTTCTTTTCCTTTGTAAATCCTTCTTACATATGTCTGTTTTTACAGGATTTGGAGATCGGGAGACTGTGGAGGCACCAGTCTCGCCAGTCCGGTGCTATGGCCCGACTCCAGATGAAGGTGGATCGGCTCCGGACTGTGTTGGAGGTGGAGGGGATCCCTTTGGACTTCTCCGAGGATGATGATGGCTCCTCTTCCGATGATGCACCACCGTCTCCACCCCTTTAGGCATCTGCTGGTCCGAGCCGGAGGCGTCGGTAGCCCAGCTTCGGTGTTTCAGCCATTTTTGAACTTTTTTGAACATTTTGTAGTTTGTAGGGTGATTGTACAGTTTTATTAATTTTATGATATTATTTACACTTTTTTACAGTATTTTTCTTTTATTTACAGTGTCATTTACATGTTTATATTTTACAACTATGAGGTCTTATTCCTGCAAAAACAAAACACAAACACAAAAACACAAAAATAGCGGTGTCCCATTTATTTACAAAAGTGGTCCACCTCGTTAGCAGTCAATGAACAAATTTTGTTGTAAATGAATAAATGAAACAAAATGAAATAAATAAAGAATAAAATAATGAACTTAAAATGAAATGTGACAAAAATCAATCAGAAACAGAAGTGGATCGTAGTACTTACCTGACAGGGCGGTTAATGCGGTCATAAAGACTCAACCTCCTTATTGTACAAGCTATCCTTCTTATTAACGCAGGCTTAAATGTCCATCAACCGGGGCGATCTATGCATAAATGCCTTTTCACCCACCATTGACAGTAACTACCAGGTCAAATAATGATGGTGCTTCGTTCACGAAACCCTTTACACCTCTATAAATGGAGGCTTCCCTTTACATTTCCTTCACTTCCAGCATTCAAAGCACATCTGTTTCTTAGATAATCCTTTTCCATGGCTTTCAGAAACCAAGTTTCATCCTTCGTCCAATCCATCCCTGACGACCTATGGCAAATTCCCCCTATGAACCAACTCACATGGCTGAAATATTTCAAAGACTTAAAACCCGACCATGGCTTCTTGTCTTGGCTCATCACACATTTCAATCCTAACACCATGGTTTTTTGGTTTGAAGATTCTGAAATAACTCCGACCTATGAGGAAATGTGTGCCATGATGGGTCATCACCCTGAACAAGATGAAACTCTGGCTTTGCCCCCAGGTCCTAGGAATGATCTAGCCGAGATTGTGGCCCTGTGTCCGGTTTATCTTCCTGACGGCATAAACACGGATCAAGGTCTTCCTTTAGAGCCTTTTCTGACTAAGGTTTTGTCCATGGATATAGATCCTTCTTGGATTCGATCTTGTTGTTTCTTGTTATTGAATGTGTATGCCATGAAGAACCGCCAACCTGGAATTGGAGATTTCCGACTTCTGACAGTTGTTCGTGACATGCAAATGTATCATCGTACTGTCTTCATGATGATCATGGGAGAGACGATGTGTTGGCTCAGGGATATTGCCCTTCACATTACCAACTTCAATGTTCATCATCGTGGTTGTCCGATGTTGTTGCAAGCCTGGGCTTTAGACAAATTAAGCCTGATTCTTCCAGTCCCAGCTCGTTTAATTCCAACCTATGGCCCTGCCAACTTTCGGTCTCGGTCTCGAGGACATTTTGATTTTGGGGATAACCCTACAATTCGGTGGACTTGTCCTTAGTGGAGGATCAGACTGGTAACTACTGGAAGCATGAACCTCAATTACGTGTTGTATGCCATTCTAGACCGTTCCATGGCCTATTTCCCAGATAAGATCAGCCGTCAATACGGAATGATACTGCGTGTTCCCAGAATCCATAACTTTGAAAGTGGTCTCATGACGCCGCATCTGTTGACCAATTTGGCTGATACCAGGTAGCCGAGGGCTGTCCACCCAGCATGGTATTCCGTTCAGCAATTCGCAACCGAATAGCCTCAACACGCCTTCCACGGCTTCAATAGGCCTTTCAAGGTCTTTAGAACACTGAACCAGAATAACACACAGGGGGTACAGATCGGAGACTAGGATCTTTGCATTAATGGAGAAAACTACTTAGCACAGCAACTATTTTCAGAAAGGAGAAAGGAGAAGATTTAGAAAGCCATAGAGAGAAAACACACTAGATTGTATTTATGAAAGTTTTCTTGTCCCTTACAATGAAGAGAGCTTACATATTTATAGGCAAAGAGCCTTATCCTAAGTAATCTAAAGAGCCAATGAGAAAATCCCATGTGGCATTCTTATCTAACCTTATCTTAAGTAATCTAGAGAGCCAATCGTGACAAGCCACGTGGCAATCTTATCTTGGAACATAATAATGCAAAGGAATCTTATCCTAGACATAATAATGTGGGAGGGGCCCACAACACATTAGTGCACTACATTATTACAACAAGACAAAAGGGAAATGACAACACACTATTATTACAATAAGACAAAAGGGAAATGACAACACACCATTATTACAAAAGTGAAAGGGGACAATGATGGGACGCATCACTATCCACTTTTAGACCCAGGGACTTTTCTTGATAGGTTCATGTTCGGAATAGTCTTCATCTGAGTCATCAGAAGGGGTGTGATCATAGGTCCAGCGTGCTCGTTTGAGATTACCAGCAATCCACGTGTTATGATCGTCTTCAGGATCATATTCAGGAACATCATCAAGATCAGGAAGAGGACGTTGAGAGTGCAACTGTTGAATTCAGGGTGATCTTCTTGGAAGGAGTGCTTCAATCTGTTGTGAGGTCATTGGAGTGTCAGGTAACTGAGAATCTTGAAACTCTGATCCAAGAGCGCCAGGCGGTCCAGTTGATGGTCCAGGTTTAGAAGATGGTCCAGGTGTCAGGTCTGCATAGGTAAATATTTTTCTAGGGTCTGTGTCATGTCGATGCATGCTAACCATGGGAGTATTCATATTTGTGGAATTATTAAGTGTATTGGTATGGACTAACAGTGCATGTTGAAGGGTCAATGGTGATTCTTCAAAACGACAAGGGAGATTTTTCCAATGGGTTACAGTGGTAACAATGGTTCCGGAGGAATCATATTGTCGTCTGAGGAACAAGATGGCCATGTATTTTTTAGCTTTATTGAAGTCAGGATGAGTAAACAGATTACTTTGATGAATCCAAGCTCTGAGTTTGTATTGCCATGAAGCAATATTTTCAAATAATTGAAAGAATTGCCAGGCAGGATGACGATGGTTCTCTTCTCTGTGTAGAAACCAAAGAGTTGGGAGAAGTGGAATTTCTACAGGAAGATGATAAAGGGTTGTAAGACACCAAAGGTACCAGAACTCATTATCAGTGTGAGGGAATGACTCATTGACAGTGGGGAACAGTTTCCAAGGAACAGGAGCAGTGAAATCATTGGGATGTGGAAGTACTTGAGGATAGTGCTCAATTATTTTTCTGTAAATCCACATGTCACGTTCTTGAGATGAGAGGCCTTGTGGCATTTGAGGGTGAGGTGTATCTTGTAACAGGTAGGCCATGCCAACAAAAGGATAAGTGATCTTAATAATGGAGGAGACAGGAGTGACAGGTTTAGAAACTCGTGACAAGAAGTCAGGGATAAGGTTGGTTTTGCCTTTTATGTGTTGTACTTCAAAGTCATAGCGGGAAAACCATTCTTTTAACCTGAGCAACTGTTTATCAGGAAGATTTTTGCCTTTGAATCAAGGATCTTGGGAAAAGAGGAATTGTCGAGGCGAACGATAAAATGGCGGGAAGCCAGAAAGAACTCACATTTTTGAATTCCATATTTGACTGCAAGGATCTCCTTGTAATTGGAATGGTAATGGAGCTCAGCATCTTTGAATTTGCCAGAGACAGGAGTGACAGGTTTAGAAACTCGTGACAAGAAGTCAGGGATAAGGTTGGTTTTGCCTTTTATGTGTTGTACTTCAAAGTCATAGCGGGAAAACCATTCTTTTAACCTGAGCAACTGTTTATCAGGAAGATTTTTGCCTTTGAATCAAGGATCTTGGGAAAAGAGGAATTGTCGAGGCGAACGATAAAATGGCGGGAAGCCAGAAAGAACTCACATTTTTGAATTCCATATTTGACTGCAAGGATCTCCTTGTAATTGGAATGGTAATGGAGCTCAGCATCTTTGAATTTGCCAGAGGCATATTTACAGAGAGATTCTTTGCCATTTTTGCGTTGAAGAAGAATAGCACCCCATGCTAGATCACTGGCATCTGTTTGTAAAATGAGCTGGGCCTCATCAGACGGAATGGTTAAAGAGGGAGTCTTTTGGGCTAACCTTTTAAGTGTTTGGACTGCTTTGGTATGTTCATAGGTCCAAGGAGGAGGATCCTTTTTGAGTAAGGAGGATAAGGGCTTGGTGTAGATGGAGGCTTTAGGAATGAAGTCCCGAATGTAATTGATGAACCCAAGGAATTGTTGGACTTGGACTTTAAAAAGGTTGGAGTCTGGAAAATGGGCCAATTCTTGGGCCAGATGTGGGCTTGGTTGGTATTGACCATCTTTGATATGGAGCCCAAGGAAATCAATTTCATGCTTGCCAATAATGGACTTCTTTTCAGAGAGCATAACTCCATATGAATGGACTAGAGAATGGAATTGGATCAACAGATCTTCATGGGCCTTTGCAGTTTCAGAGAATAGTAGAATATCATCAATGTAAATGATGCAACTGTGGAGCAAAGGTTCAAAGATTCTGATCATTGCCCGTTGAAAGATGGAAGGAGCAGTTTTAAGACCAAATGGCATGACAGTCCATTGATATTGTGCATCAAGAATGCAGAAAGCAGTCTTGTATCTATCTTTAGGAAGAATTCCCAGCTGCCAAAAACCAGATTTGAGATCAAACTTTGAAAAGTACTTGGCATTTTGAAGATGGACCAGGAGAGAGGAAATCTTAGGGATAGGGAACTTGTCATCAGCAAGGAAATGATTCAGGGGTTTATAATCAATAACAAGTCTCTTTTTTCCTCGAAGCTGTTCTGTGCGTTTATTCACATAAAACGCTTGACATGCCCATGGAGATTGAGTAGGTTCAATGAGACCTTGTTGGAGCAGTTCTTGACATTCGGCTCTAGCTAAAGCTAAGTCAGAGGGAGACATACCAGGGTGATTAGCTTTTGTAGGGTTAATGTCTTCATTGAGCTTAAAAGGAAGAGAGACAAAGAACTCAGGATTTTTATACAGAGGAGAAGGATGGTTGAAGGTGAGATGAGATGTTGCCCAACATGGAGTGAATAATTCTTTTATGTGAGCAAAATCAAGAGGAACAGTGGCTATAGAGAACTGGTTGGGACTGTTGGTGTATGGTTTGAACTGTCTTTTGTATTTAATACCAGAGGGAAGGATTTGGAGGTTTTGAGCATGGTGATAGACATCAAAGCCAATAAGAAGGTCACGACCAAAGAGATAGGAACCAATGACATGAGTCCATATGATACAGTCAGGAAAGAACTGAAGGCCAATTTTCTTCTTGGTTATCATAGTTGTCTGGAACTTTTTTCCATCAGCAGCTGAGAAATGAAGAATTTTCGTTTTCCAGGCATGCGCAGGTAGCACATCAGGATTGATCATGGTGCAATGTGAACCAGTATCAAAGAGAGCAGTAACTGTAACAGGTTTCTTATACTTATCAGGAAGGACGTGCATTGAGATTAAGGGCACAGGATGAGAAAATTGTACAGAACTTATATCAGGTGAGGAAGGAAGGGATTCTTCAAGTTCAGGAGATGATAACGGGAATAAGATAAGAGATGAGGAGTCGGAGAGACTAGGAGAAGAGACAGGTGTAGGAATTTTACATGGTGAAGGTATATCAGGAAAACAGTAGGAAATTTCATTAAAAGAAAGATCATCAAAAGGATTAGGACTTAGAGGGAGTGGTGATAGAGGACAAGAGATGAAGTTTGGAGATTCAGGACAATCAAAATCTAGGGGTTCCTGTTTAATAGTGATAGGAGGACCAATAGTAAGGATAGGAGCCATGTCATCAGAATCGGTGTCTGAATCTGAATCAGAATCTGAGTAAGGAAGAGCAAATAGAGTTGCTGAAGAGATTGAGTCTTCTTCTAAGAACAGAGATTCCAAATCATGATCTGAATCATAATCTGGACAAGAAACTTTGAGTTGGTGAAGAAGAGCAATAGTCTGTTTAGGCTTCTTGGGACAATTCTTTGCATAATGGCCATTTTTGCCACAGATATAGCATCTGTCAGACTTTTGACGAAACTTGGACTTCTGTTTGAACCAACGCATCTTTCTGAAGCGGTGCTTCTTCTTGCGGGGGAAGAACATGGACTTCTGATGCTTGGAATGTTTAGAATGCTTTGAGTGCTTTGAACGCCGAGGATGACATTCACAGGAAGTATCTTTACATTTGGTCTGGAATGGTTGAGAGCAAGCAGTCTTTAATGGCTTGTCACCTTTTGCAATCTTTTTGAATAGTCGTTGTTGTTCACACATGCGGTCAACAGCAGTCAAAGTAAACTGCCAGATTTCACCAAGTTTGAGGTTAGCAATATTGGTGCCACACATTCGTTGCACTTCAGGTTGAATGAGTTGAGGAAGAGAAGCAATGAATGTGAGTTTCAAGTTGTCATCTTTAAATCCACCAATCTCATGATAAAGATGATTCATCCATTGATAATGACGTTCCAAGTCACAGAACTTAAGGGAACAACACTTGCGGTCAAAGAATTCTTGTTTGCGCTGTTGAAAGATCAACTGATAGTTACCAAGAAATTGAGTGTGAATAGTAACAAGAGCAGCACTAATACTTTCACTTGCTAGAAATTGCTTTTGTTGGTATTCAGAAAGGCCACTAAAGAACCATTCTCTGAGAGATCCAGTAAAACGGGAAGTGAATTCAGCAATAACCTTTTTCAGACTTGTATGTGGGAAAGTCATTTGTGTATCAAGCCAGGCATTAAACTCAAGAATGCGGCTACGCCATTTGCTAGGAGGAATATCATCAAAGGTGAACCAAGGTCCAGAAGTAGGACGAGGAGGAACTGGTTGATCTTGAGGGAGATCAAAAGGTGCATCATCAAAAGGATCATCTGGATGTTCAACTTTTGGTTCCATCGGTGGGTCATTCATAAGAACTTGTGGAAGAAAAAAGGAAGAAGAGGATGAAGAAGCTGAGAGAGAGAGTCTTCTACATCACTAGATGAACCTGAAGCTGGTGTTGCCATAAACTGCTGGAAGGCAGGACCTTTGTCTTTGGGTTCTGTGGGAGGTACATAACTGGTTTGGGAAGAAGTGGTAGAAGGTAAAGAAGATGAGGAGGGTCGTCTTTGAGGTTTGGGAGGTTCCCTAGGTATAAGATCAGCCATTGAGGGGAACATTTTTATAGGAGCTGGAGAGGGAGTGAACAATGGTGGAGGTAATGCATAATCAAAGGGATAAGAAGGTGGAGGAATAGGAGGCTGTAAGATTTTATCTCTTTCAATTTCTTCGACTTGTCTTCGAAGCTGGCGAATTTCTCTTTCTTTTGCATCAAACAAAGGAGACGAAGGATTAGTCTCAATGAGAAAGTTAAGTTCTGATACGGATCGAATCAAAGGATGAGATGTAAGTTCGCCTCTATGGCACCCCTCGTTTATAATGAAACGGAAACACCAATAATCGAGATTAAATGCTCTATGGCACCCCACGTTTATAAGGAAACGGTAACACCAATAATCAAGCAAAGAACAAGATAAACGCCACAAACGAATTGATAAGTTTACCTTAAATTCTTGATGCAATTAGAGGAAGCAATCTCTCACTGTCACTCTAAGCAAATGGAACAAGCAAAGCTTGAACAAATGAAGTTTTTCAATTTATCAAAATTCTGTCCTTACATGGAAGACAAGTTATTTATACTAAATAAGGAATCTAGGTTTAACAAAGCATAAAACACACAAAACACGCCTAAGTCACTCCAAGCCTTCAAGTCGATGTCACTGTAGCGAGTCAAAGTTACTGTAGAAAAGTCAAATTTACTGCAGCAAGTCAAGCTAATTGGCGCGGGCACTGTAGCAGGTGTGCTTCCCTCCACTGTAGCAGTCAAGCTAATTTATTGGATTGCTTCAACTTCACGGGCCACCAACAACATTAGAAGCTTAGGAATGCCTTCAAGTTCCTCACAACACTTGTTGAATGCGACATCATGAAGTTCTTGTGTTATTTGGGTTTGAACAAATAATGATATGGCTGCCCCATATCGCTTGGCACGGCTCCTTGTAATCGGTCCAATAGGAAGCACCAATGGATCTCCTTCGTCGTTCACCATGCCTCCTTGTGATCCAGTGACGAGTGATGATGGATCCGTATCAAGTTCTTTATCAAGCTTAGAAATCTTGCGTAAAAGATCATCATGCATTTGTTGAGCTTCTTGGCGGAAGGAAGACACAGTAGAAGTCAAATGATCATTCTTTTTCAAAGCGTGATTCAGCTTGCCATCAATTTGTTTGAGATACTTATTTTGGGCAACAACATTAGAAGTTTGCCAGTTGAGGACTTCTTCAGAAGGTGATAAGGGCTGTAGATTGCCAGTAGAGTGGACAACAGTTTGTCGGACATAAGGACTAGTTGTTACTCTAGTAGTGGAGTCACTGATACGGATTTAACTGACGCGGAACCCAATGAAAATAAATTTCATGAACTCAATGACAAGTTTTGGAAGAGATCAAAGATCTAGAATAAACTCCCCTCTATGGCACCCAAAGCTTAAAGAAGCAAGAACACCAATAATAGAGTAAAAGAATAAGATAAACGCCACAAAGAATTGATAAGTTTACCTTGATTCTTGATGCAATTAGAAGAATGCAATCTCACACTCTCTAAAAACATGAACACGCCTAAGCATGAAGAAGTAGTCTTTTTTTTGATTGATTAATTGATTTATAATTACAAAATAACAAGCTATTTATACTAATCTAAGAGGTCCAGATCCTTAAAGGATTTAGAGTTAGCTAAGGAGAAGGATTTAGCAAATCTAAACCAACTAAGGATAAGACTAACAAAATTATAACAACTTAAGGATTTGGATATCTAATCCAAATCTACTAAAGATTGACTAAATCTAAACAAAATAAGGCTAATTATTCAAGGGTGGCCGAAATATTGGAGGCCCAACCCATTAGCAAAGCAAAAACTCAAAAATAACTAACTAATATTTGAGAGGCAGGGACAAGCACGGCCTGGGTGTGCTATTTGGCACGGGCGTGCTTCAATGTAGGAGTTCCCTCGTGAGAGTCAGAGGGAAGCACGGCCTGGGTGTGCTATTTGGCACGGTGGTGCTTCAAAGTCAGAGGGAAGCATGGCCTGGGTGTGCTATTTGGCACGGGGTGTGCTTCAAGGTAGTTGTTTGCCTCAGCAAGTCAGACGAGGGCACGGCCTGGGGTGTGCCATCTAGCACGGGCATGCTAACCAATTCATGTTCCCATTCAACATGTGCTTCTATTAATGTGAGAAACTTAGATGTTCTCCATGCTTCCTTGAGCTTTATGTTTGAGTGGTAGCCATTTCGTATCATTCCCCCTTTCCTCGAAAAGATTCGTCCTCGAATCTTAGTTAGAAGTTGAGGTATCCATGTTCCCTTGTTCTCCATGGTTACTCCATATTTCTTTGCATGACTTCTTGTAGTTGATCCACTAGGAAGCATTAATGGATTTTTCATGTTGTTCTCCTTGCCCCCTTGAGTTCCACGGATGAGTGATGGCGGATTCGTATCATTCCCCTTTTCCTCGAAAAGGTTCATCCTTGAATCTGCATTAATGTCAAAAGGAGACAAATTACTAACATTGAAAGCGATGGAAACATCATACTCACCTGGTAAGTCTATCTTGTAGGTGTTGTCATCAATGTGCTCCAAGACTTGTAATGCTCTATCTCCATGTTTATCAAACTTAATCTTCCTTTGGTTGGGAAACTTTTCCTTGCAAAAATGTACCCAAACCCAATCTCCAGGTTTAAACACATCATGCCTTTTTCTCTTGTTGGCACGGTTGGCATAGCTTTTGTTCTTCATGTTCATATGAACCCTAGCCTTAGCGTGCATCTCCTTCACCAATGTAGGCTTTTCTTCACTTTGAGGAAATCCCTGCAACAAAGAAATAGAACTAGAAGGTAGAGAAAAAGTGTTAATGTTAGTCAAACTATGCAAAAACTCCTTAAACCGAATCATCAAGACTGGTCTACCCTCTCTCACACTGTTTTGGATCTCTCTCTTTTTCACATACACAATTGGGCCATTAATTTGTTTTGTATCTTTTATGGCCTCTTTCTCTTCCTCCTTACTCTTTTCACTCTTTTGTTCTGTGGCCTCTTCCTCCTCTTTTTCTTCACTCTTTTCACACTCTGGTTCTTTTGAACTCAAAGCCTCATTCTCATTTTCTTTCAAGGTCGAAACCTCTCTTTCTCTCTCAATTATCTTCCTTTGATCTTCATATACTTCTTGAGGTGATAATGGATCAAGAACCATCTGTTTATCCTCAATTGAAGATTGGCAATCTTCTTCTGGAAATACATTTTCAATTTCTTGCAAAGGATCAACAAACATACTTGGCAAAGATGGGTTAAGATCATTGATGGTTACACAAACTTCTTTGCACAAAGGTACAATTATAGGTTGAATTTGTTTTTCCTTTCCTTCCCCCTCTTTCTTTTTATTTTCACTTATCATGTTTTCACTCATTTTACTTTTACTTTCTTTTTCTTTATTGACAGTCTCAAAACTCATCTTTTTCTTTTCACATTGGTCTTCATACACTTCTTTTGAGAAAGATGAATTTGAACCAGTCATCCACCCATCCTTTGTGAATGAATACCTATTGAGGTAATCCACACTTTTCCTTTCTTGTATCCTTCCTGAATTATTGTTCAAATTCCTAAAGTAACAATTAGGATTATCGACCTCCTCATCTTTAGGTATTTGAAATCTAGTTAGTGTAGTACTAGGACGAGCTCTTGTTGTATTAGAGCGTTGGGCAGCTTTAATCTCCTTCAAACCCTTTCTCATATCTTGGAAGAAACTGTTGAAGCTTTCAAACTGTTCTTGGATTGATTCCATTACAAGTTTTAATTGGGAATCATCTATTTGACTTTCATCCTCACTATTATCTGTACTCATGGTTAGTATTCAAAGAGGAAAAACACAAAAAGATTTGAGTTATTGGTAAATCACTCCCTCACGTGTTTACACTCTTTAATCACTCCTTGCAATTCTTCCAATTGAACTTCAGAATCTTAGTTCAACCAACCAACTCAAAGGCACGTTTATAATCAAGGAATAAAACTTAACAATGAAAAGCAAGCACAAATTCTAGAAAGAAGACTCAAAACGAGATGGATAGTAGCACAAGAACATAAACAATGCACTACTTTAATTATCAATTAGAGTGTAGTAAACAAGGAAATACACCCTAACAATGTAGTAGAAGCAATAGAAAGCTCACACAAAAAAAAAAAAAAAATAAAGAAACTAGAATTTAAAAGACAATATTAGGATACAATGTATGAATTTAGCTTACTACAAAGTAAACCAAATATGGACCTAATTAATTCTACCCAAAACAAAGCAAGTAATCAAAGAAAAACAAAAGAAAACAGTTTGTTTAATAGGTTCAGAACCGTGCACGGGCGTGCTAGATGGAGCACGGGCGTGCGTGTAAGATCTTAGTCCAACAAGTGGAAGTCAGAAAAGTGCACGGTTGTGCTTGAGGTGAAGCACGGGCGTGCTGCCTTGTGTCCCTTTTATTGTAACCCAATTCAAGTAGGATTCTTAGATTTGACAAGGATTGTAGTAGATTTTGCTCAATCTCAAAAGATATGGTCAACTAATTTTGTTATCTTATCCACAAGTAGTTAAGATTGGATTTTATCACAAGATTATAATGGATAACTAAATCCCATAAAATATGGTCAAATCCCTTTAGGATTAGGAACAATCCCACTAAATATGGTCAAATCTCCTAAGGATTAGGAATAATCCCACAAAATATGGCAAAATCCCACAAAATAAGGTAAAATCCCTTTGAATTAGGATCAAATCCCTTGGATTCAGGAACAAATTAAGATCCACACAAGCAATTTTAATGGTGGACGAAATTTTCTTTCTATACTTTTTTTTTTTTTTTTTTTTTTGAAGGTGAGAAGAAGGAATTTAGAGGTTCTAACTCTCAAAGGACAGATTCAACTTCAAAAGGTAAAGAAGCTGTCCAAACTCCAATTAAAAGCAACAAAGGTACTTCTAACTCTACAACCCCTTTAGAGAAATTAAATGCTTTAAATGTTTGGGGAAAGGGCATTATGCATCTCAATGTCCTAATAAAAGGGTTATGATTATTAAAGATGATGGGAATGTTAGTTCTGAATCTGAATGTAGTGATTATGATGACATGCCTAAATTACTTGATGATAATGATGATGATGATTCAGAAAACTTAATACTTCCTGAACATGGAGAAGCTTTGGTTGCTAGACGTGCTTTGAACATGCATGTTAAAGAGGAAAGCCTTGAGCAACGTGAGAATATATTTCACACTAGATGTTTGATTAGTGGGAAAGTGTGTACTCTTATTATTGATGGGGGTAGTTGCACTAATGTTGCTAGTGTAAACATGGTAAACAAACTGAACTTAACTTGTCTCAAGCATCCTAAGCCTTATAGGTTGCAATGGTTGAATGATTGTGGGGAAGTGAAAGTGACTAAACAGGTACTTGTGCCATTTTCTATTGGATGGTATGAGGATGAAATTTTATGTGATATAGTACCTATGCAAGCTGGACATCTATTGTTGGGAAGACCATGGCAATATGATAGAAGAGCACTTCATGATGGATTCCACAATCGATACTCTTTGATTCATAAGGGAAAAAAAGGTGGTTCTTGTACCTTTATCACCTCAAGAGGTTTATGAAGACCAAAGAAAGATAGTTGAGAGAGAGAGAGAGGTTTCAGCCTTGAGAAAACATGAGAGTGAGGTTTCAAAAGAACAAAAGAGAGAAAAGAGTAAGAGTGAGGGAAAAGAGGCCACAAAAATAACAAAACAAATTAATGGCCCAATTGTGAGTGAAAAAGAAAGAGGGGAGAAAAAGAAACAAACTTTTTATGCAAGAGCTAGAGAGGTTAAGTGTGCCATTGCCTTGGAGAAGCCCATATTGCTTCTTAGGTACAAGGAAATTTTATTTGCTGAAACTAATGCTAACCTTGATAGTTTGCCTTCTATGTTTGTTTCTATGTTGCAGGAATTTGATGATGTCTTTCCTAGTGAACTACCTAGTGGTTTACCACCTTTAAGGGGAATAGAACATCAAATTGACTTTATTCCTGGATCCACCATTCCAAATAGGCCTGCCTATAGAAGCAATCCAATGGAGACAAAGGAGTTGCAAAGGCAAGTTGATGAACTTATGGAGAAAGGTTTGGTGAGAGAAAGCATGAGCCCGTGTGCCGTTCCCGTGCTTCTAGTACCTAAAAAGGATGGAACATGGCGCATGTGTGTTGATTGTAGAGTGGTCAACAAAATTACAGTGAAGTATAGACACCCTATCCCTAGACTTGATGATATGTTAGATGAATTGCATGGGGCAACTTACTTTACTAAAATTGATTTAATGAGTGGTTACCATCAAATTAGAATGCAACCAGGTGATGAATGGAAAACTGCTTTTAAAACTAAGTATGGTTTGTATGAATGGTTAGTTATGCCTTTTGGACTATCTAATGCACCTAGCACTTTTATGAGGCTTATGAACCATGTATTGCGTGCCTTTTTAGGAGAGTTTGTGGTTGTATACTTTGATGATATACTCATCTATAGCAAGTCTCTTAATGATCATATTGAGCATGTTAGGATAGTGTTACAAACTTTGAGGACAGAAAAGTTGTATGCTAAACTTAACAAATGCACATTTTGTATAGATAGACTTGTATTTCTTGGTTTTATTGTGAGTGCACAGGGTATTGAAGTAGATGAGGAGAAAGTGAAAGCTATCAAAGAGTGGCCAACTCCCAAATCAGTTTCTGAAGTTAGGAGTTTTCATGGGTTGGCAAGCTTCCATAGAAGGTTTGTTAAAGATTTCTCTTCAATTGCAGCACCACTAACAGAAATAATCTTAGTTAGAAGTTGAGGTATCCATGCTCCTTTGTTCCTTTGATCTCCATGGATGAGTGTTGGTGGATTCATATCATTCCCCTTTTCCTCAAAAGTGTTCGTCCTCGAATCTGCAGCCATGTTAAAAGGAAACAAATTACTAACATTGAAAGCAATGGAAACATCATACTCACCTGGTAAGTCTATCTTGTAAGTGTTGTCATCAATGTGCTTCAAGACTTGTAATCCTCTATCTCCATGTTTATCAAACTTAACCTTCCTTTGGTTGGGAAACTTTTCTTTGCGAAAATGTACCCAAACCCAATCTCCAGGTTTAAACACATCATGCCTTCTTCTATTGTTGGCACGGTTGGTATAGCCTTTGTTCTTTATGTTCATATGAACCCTAGCCTTAGCATGCATCTCCTTCACCAATGTAGGCTTTTCTTCACTTTTAGGAAATCCCTGCAACAAAGAAACAGAACTAGAAGGTAGAGAAGAAGTGTTAATGTTAGTCAAACTATGCAAAAACTCCTTGAACCGAATCATCAAGACTGGTCTACCCTCTCTCACACTGTTTTGGATTTCTCTCTTTTTCACATACACAATTTGTTTCTCTTTTAACATGGATACCTCAACTTCTAATTAGGATTCGAGGACGAATCTTTTCGAGGAAAGAAGGAATGATACGGATTCGCTACCACTCAACCATGGAGCTCAAGGGAGCATGGGTACCTCAACTTCTAACTAAGATTCGAGGACGAATCTTTTCGAGGAAAGGGGGAATGATACGGATTTGCTACCACTCAACCATAGAGCTCAAGGAAGCATGGAGAACACCTAAGTTTCTCACATTGATGGAAGCACATGTTGAGATGGAATCTAAAATTCCAGCATATGACATGCCCTGACCATACTAGAGCCTAACTTTGGTGTAATAAGTTAGCCCATTTTTTTGTTATTTTTGAGCTGTAATGTTGTTAATGGGTTGGGCCACAATAAATTGGGCCACACTTTTAATTTTATCCTTAGTTGGTTTGGATTAATTATTCCTTATCCTTAGTTGGTTTGGATTAATTATTCCTTATCCTTAGTTTGTTTGGATTAGTTAGTCCTTATCCTTAGTTGGTTTGGATTAATTATTCCTTATCCTTAGTTGGTTTGGATTAATTATTCATTATCCTAGATTTGTTTAGATTTAGCTAATCTTTAGTTGATTTGGATTAGTTATCCAAATCCTTAAGTTGTTAAGATTTGTTAGTCATATCCTTAGTTGGTTTAGATTTGCTAAATCCTTATCCTTAGCTGATTTAGATTAATTATTCTGAATCCTTTAAGGATCAGGACCTCTTAGAATTAGTATAAATAGCTTGTTATACTGTAATTATTCAACACAATTATTCAATCAATTAAAGAGAGATTTTCTTCTTCCATGCCTTTGGCGTGTTCATGTTTTTAGAGGGTGTGAGATTGCATTCTTCTAATTGCATCAAGAATCAAGGTAAACTTATCAATTCATTGTGGCGTTTATCTTATTCTTCTACTCTATTATTGGTGTTCTTGCTTCTTTAAGCTTTGGGTGCCATAGAGGGGAATTTATTTAGATCTTGGATCTCTTCCAAAACTTGTCATAGAGTTCATGGAATATATTTCCATAGGGTTCCACGTCAGTTTGGTATCAGAGCCAAAGATTAAGGTAAATTCTTATTTATCTTAGTTCTAGGGATTGTGTTTATTTGTTTTTTTCTTGTTTCTTCTTGTTTTCGTGTTGTTCATCTTGTTCTTGTGTTTGTGTTTTCTTATTTTGCTTAGTTAATTTCGAGTTTGCTTCAATTAAAATTGTTAATTTCGTTCTTGTTCAAATCTGGAAGTTTTTATCTTAGATCTTGTTGACTAAAAAAAAAAAAAAGAGTAAAAAATCCGTCCACCATTAAAATTGCTTGTGTGGATCTTGTTTGTTCCTGAATCCAAGGGATTTTGATCCTAATTCTTAGGGATTTTACCTTAAATTGTGGGATTGTTCCTAATCCTTAGGGATTTGACCATATTTTGTGAGATTTGTTCCTAATCTTTAGGGATTTGACCTTATTTTGTGGAGATTAAGTTTATCCACTATAATATTTGATAAAATCCAATCAAATTCGTCCACCATTGAAGCTTGAGTGATTGTGTGGATTTTGTTCCTAATTCATAGGGATTTTGTTCCTAAATCTTAGGGATTTGACCTTATTTTGTGGAGATTAAGTTTATCCACTGTAATCTTTGATAAAATCCAATCAAATTCCTCCACCATTGAAGCTTGAATTATTATGTGGATTTTGTTCCTAATTCATAGGGATTTTGTTCCTAAATCTTAGGGATTTGACCTTATTTTGTGGAGATTAAGTTTATCCACTGTAATCTTTGATAAAATCCAATCAAATTCGTCCACCATTGAAGCTTGAGTTATTATGTGGATTTTGTTCCTAATTCATAAGGATTTTGTTCCTAAATCTTAGGGATTTGACCTTATTTTGTGGAGATTAAGTTTATCCACTATAATCTTTGATAAAATTCAATCTTAACTACTTTGTGGATAAGGTAACAAGAATTAGTTATCCATATCTTTTTAGATTAAGCTTATCCACTATAATCCTTGTCAAAATCTAATCCTAACTAAATTGGGTTATATTGATAGGATAAAAGAGGATACAAGTCAGCACGCCCGTGCTAGGCTCTGACCTTATAAAAAAAAATCTTTTATTTGTGGATTTTTTTTTGATTGCTTGCTTTGTTTTGGGTAGAATTAATTAGGTCCATATTTGGTTTGCTTTGTAGTAAGCCAAATTCATACATTATATACTGAAATTGTCTTTTAAACTCTAGTTTCTTTGTTTTTGTGTGAACTTTCTTTTGCTTCTATTACATTTTTAGGGTGTGTTTGCTTGTTTACTACACTCTAATTGATAATTACAGTAGTGCATTATTTATATTCTTGTGCTACTATCCATCTCGTTTTGAGTCTTCTTTCTAGAATTTGTGCTTGCTTTTATTGTTAAGATTTATTTCTTGTTTCTAAACGTGCTTTTGAGTTGGTTTGTGCACCTAAGATTCTGAAGTACAATTGGAGGAATTGCAAGGAGTGATTATAGAGTGTAAACATGTGAGGGAGTGTTTATTATTAACTCAAAACTACTTTTGTTTTCTGTTTCTTTCTTAATAATGACTTTAAGCAAATCTGGAGATGGTAATATAGAGGATTCTCAACTGAAAGTTATCATGGAATCAATTCAAGGACAGTTTAGAACCTTCAATAATCTTGTCCAAGACATGAGGGGAGAATTGCAAGAAATAAAAGCAGCCCGAAGCTCTAATGCAACAAGAGCTCATCCACGTACTCCTAGATTTCAAGCCCATGATGAAGAGGAGGCTAAAAACACTGATGTTGGTAAGGTTGATAGGCACTTTGAATCCATCAAGATGAAGATTCCAGAATTTTATGGTAACAACGCAAAAGAATACCTTGAATGGGAAAGAAAGGTAGAACAAATCTTTGAATGCCATAATTATTCTCAAGAAAAGAAATCTCACCTTGCAGCTATTGAATTCAAGGGTTATGCTATGTTTTGGTGGGAACAATTGCTATTAAACAGAAAAAGAAAAGGGATGCAATTTGTACCACCATGGGAGATCATGAAGGAGTTGATGCACCAAAAATTTGTCCTTACTCATTACTTTAGGGATTTGAATAATAAGTTAGGAAGGGTGCAAGGAAGGAAGAATGTAGATAGATATTCATTCACAAAGGATGAATGGATGACCAGTCCAAGATCATGTTCCTCAAAAGAAGTATATGAAAACCCACGTGAAAAGCAAAAGATGAGTTTTAAAGCTGTCAGTAAAGAAAAAGAGTGTAAAAGTAAAATGAGTGAAAACATACTGAGTGAAAATAAAAAGAAAGAGGGAGAAGAAAAGGAAAAACAAATTCAACCTATATTTGTACCTTTGTGCAAAGAAATTTGTTTAACCATCAATGATCTTAAACCATCTTTGCCAAGTGTGTTTTGATACGGATCGGATCAAAGAATGAGATATAAGTTCGCCTCTATGGCACCCCACGTTTATAATGAAACGGAAACACCAATAATCGAGATTAAACGCTCTATGGCACCCCACGTTTATAATGAAACGGTAACACCAATAATCGAGCAAAGAACAAGATAAACGCCACAAACAAGTTGATAAGCTTACCTTAATTCTTGATGCAATTAGAGGAAGCAATCTCTCACTATCACTCTAAGCAAAGGAGTACAAGCAAAGCTTAAACAAATGAAGTTTTCAATATCTCAAAAATCGTGTTCTTACATGGAATACAAGATATTTATACTAAAACAAGAAACTAGGGCTTAATGAAGCATAAAACACATAAAACGCGTTACTGTAGCGCGTCTGAGTTCCTGTAGCACGTTACTGTAGAAAAGTCAAATTTACTGTAGCAAAGTCAAACTGATTGGCGCGGCACTGTAGCGCTTCTGAGTTCCTGTAGCACTGTAGCGCTTCTGAGTTCCTGTAGCACGTTACTGTAGCAGCGTGCTTTCCTCCACTTAAAGAGCCACCAACAACATTAGAAGCCTAGGAATGCCTTCAAGTTCCTCACAACACTTGTTGAATGCAACATCATGCAGTTCTTGTGTTATTTGGGCTTGAACAAATAATGATATGGCTGCCCCATATCGCTTGGCACGGCTCCTTGTAATCGGTCCAATAGGAAGCACCAATGGATCTCCTTCGTCGTTCACCATGCCTCCTTGTGATCCAGCGACGAGTGATGATGGATCCGTATCATGTTTGTTGATCCTTTGCAAGAATCTGAAGTATATGATGACCAAAAGAAGCTACCTGAGAAAGTGACCTCAACTTTGAGAGAAAATGGGAGTGAGGCTTCGAGTTCAAAAGAACTAGAATGTGAAAAGAGTGAAGAAAAAGAAGAGAAAGAGGCCACAAAAGATACAAAACAAATTGATGGCCCATTAGAGAGTGAAACACCGAGAGAGGAGAGAAAGAAACAAACTCTTTGTTTGAGAGAGGGAAAGAAACGAAACAGTGTTGGAGAGGGTAGACCAGTCTTGATGATTCGGTTAAAAGAATTTTTGCTTAATTTGCCTAACATTGACTCTTCTACTTTGCCATCTAGTATTGTTTCTTTGTTACAGGAGTTTTCTAATGATGAAAAGAAGGCCGCTTTAGTCAAGGAAAGGCGTGCTAAGGCTAAAGTTCATAGAGACATAAAAAGGAGGAACAAACAATATGCTGACCATGTGACCAAGAAAAAAAGGAAGATAATATTTGTGCCAAGTGATTGGGTTTGGGTACATTTTCGCAAGGAAAAGTTTCCCAACAAAAGGAAGATTAAGCTTGATGAACGTGGAAATTTGGACACTTACAAGATAGACTTACCAGGTGAGTATGGTGTTTCCATTGTTTTCAATGTTAATGATGTGTCTCCTTTTGACATGGATGCAGATTTGAGGACAAATCTTTTCGAGGAAAGGGGGAATGATACGAATCCGCCATCACTCATCCATGGAACTCAAGGGAGCAAGGAGAACAACATGAAAAATCCATTAGTGCTACCTAGTGG
Organism: Jatropha curcas; assembly: GCF_041381405.1. NCBI lineage: Eukaryota > Viridiplantae > Streptophyta > Magnoliopsida > Malpighiales > Euphorbiaceae > Jatropha > Jatropha curcas. The sequence goes on from NC_143159.1 coordinate 15,879,915, forward strand.
ATCAATTACAAGAAGTCATGCAAAGAAATATGGAGCAACCATGGAGATCAAGAAATCATGGATACCTCAACTTCTAATTAGGATTCGAGGACGAATCTTTTCGAGGAAAGAAGGAATGATACGGATTCGCTACCACTCAACCATGGAGCTCAAGGGAGCATGGGTACCTCAACTTCTAACTAAGATTCGAGGACGAATCTTTTCGAGGAAAGGGGGAATGATACGGATTTGCTACCACTCAACCATAGAGCTCAAGGAAGCATGGAGAACACCTAAGTTTCTCACATTGATGGAAGCACATGTTGAGATGGAATCTAAAATTCCAGCATATGACATGCCCTGGCCATACTAGAGCCTAACTTTGGTGTAATAAGTTAGCCCATTTTTTTGTTATTTTTGAGCTGTAATGTTGTTAATGGGTTGGGCCACAATAAATTGGGCCACACTTTTAATTTTATCCTTAGTTGGTTTGGATTAATTATTCCTTATCCTTAGTTGGTTTGGATTAATTATTCCTTATCCTTAGTTTGTTTGGATTAGTTAGTCCTTATCCTTAGTTGGTTTGGATTAATTATTCCTTATCCTTAGTTGGTTTGGATTAATTATTCATTATCCTAGATTTGTTTAGATTTAGCTAATCTTTAGTTGATTTGGATTAGTTATCCAAATCCTTAAGTTGTTAAGATTTGTTAGTCATATCCTTAGTTGGTTTAGATTTGCTAAATCCTTATCCTTAGCTGATTTAGATTAATTATTCTGAATCCTTTAAGGATCAGGACCTCTTAGAATTAGTATAAATAGCTTGTTATACTGTAATTATTCAACACAATTATTCAATCAATTAAAGAGAGATTTTCTTCTTCCATGCCTTTGGCGTGTTCATGTTTTTAGAGGGTGTGAGATTGCATTCTTCTAATTGCATCAAGAATCAAGGTAAACTTATCAATTCATTGTGGCGTTTATCTTATTCTTCTACTCTATTATTGGTGTTCTTGCTTCTTTAAGCTTTGGGTGCCATAGAGGGGAATTTATTTAGATCTTGGATCTCTTCCAAAACTTGTCATAGAGTTCATGGAATATATTTCCATAGGGTTCCACGTCAGTCACGGACTGTTTCAAGGGGAGGAAAGTCTTCAGGTTGCAACATGCAACAAGACAAGGGAGGTGCTGGAGCAGAGGGTGTCTGATATGCTTCCAAGGAGCAAGAACAAATAGTAGGAGGTGGAGGACATTTGAGGAGTCCTTCTTCAGCAAGAATCTCAAAACAGCGTTTGAGGTAGTGATCTTCAGTCATGGGTTTATTTTTGGCTTTAGGAAGGCCAACCCATGGGGGAGGAGTGTCATCATCATCAAAAGGACGCTTCTGAGCAGAAGGGTGGCAAGACTGAGTCTTCCGGAGAAGAGGTTGTGATTCCAATTTGGTGATAGTGACTTCAGCATCTTCAAGCCAACCATCATCTTCATACTTACAAGGACAGTCAGGGTCACACATGTGGGGATTGGCATCCCAAAGGAAGTGACCATCAGTCTTTGCAGCATAGATCTCCTTGCCAGTATGGGCAAAACTATGGATGGGAGCATGTTTGAGTGGTTTGCTTTTAACTGGTTGAATCATGGAGACAGAGTGTCTCGGTTCAGAACTGGATGGGAGAAATGAAATCCGGACGGATTTATCTAGTTGGTGAACAAAGATGGGATCCTGTTGTTGAACAGGTTGAGGGAGTTGATGAAGCTTTTCATAGTTGGTAATCCAGGCAGAGGGGATGAGCTTTTCAAGCTCTTCTCGAGGCAGTTGCCTAGGAGTTTGGACAATAGTGGGAGTGGGACCACCATCAGCAAAGATGTACAAAGCATCGCTGTGGGAGATTCCAGGTGTCTGTAGGTTGATAGCATGATCTTGAAGTCGGTAGACAATCTGGTGGTGTAAAGTAGCTGAGATGGTTTCAGGAACTTGGTCTGCACTTGTAATTTGAACTTGAACCTTCAGGGCAGTACTTAGGTGTGGATCTTCAAGAGACATGTTAAAGTTGGGGAAGAAAGTGAGGACTACGCTACCAGCGTTGAGGGTAGTAGCAATAGTACCAATAACAGCATGCTCATATTGAAGATAACGGGTGTCTGGAAGAGACAGGTGAGCAGTGACAGGTAAGCCTTGTCGACCATGATAGGAAAGGACAAGACGGATGGCTCCAAAGTGGAGGTGAGTATATTTTTGCTTTTTCCATTGAGAGATGAACTGTTCAGGAATCTCTAAAGTAACATACTGTTCTGCAGGGGTAGATCACAAAACACACTGAGAAAGGGAGGAGGATTGAACATATTCTTTAATATTAACAGAGGGACGGCTAATAATTTGACGGAGGTGATGAGACAGAGACGAACTACGTTTAAACACAGCATAAGGGTTAAGGATAGGGACAAGGGAATTTTGGATCTGAGCGGACTCAGGAATATGGGAGATTTCAACTAGGTTATCGATTTTATGAGTAAGGTACTGTTTACATGTAGGGGGAAGTTGAAGTGAGGATGTCTGTAGCCTAGATGAAGGAGTGCTGCAGGACATCGTGACACCCGCATATGCCAACTGGTTTTTTACCCCATGATGATGTTAGGTTCTGCAAAGGTTGGCGTCTGACGATAGCCCCAACTAAAATAAATGTTGTTTATTGCTTTCTCCGTCTTCTTGTTTTTTTTTATGCTCGGGCCATGAGCTCCTTAATGTATCTCCTTTTCTTTCAATTAATGATTCCGATGATTCTGTCTTTATTAATTCCTGCTTTCTGCACATATGAATCAACAAAAGATAACAAATCTTTTCTTTCGAAATCATTTGTTGTGTTAGTTATTTGGGCCTCCTGCCCCTGGGTTAATAAATGAGAGCTTATAAAAATGAATTATTATGTAAAGACAGAAGCTTACACTTGGAAACAAAAAAGAATGGGGTGCTATTTTATTACCTACAAAGATCAAACAAAAATAACATATGTAACTCCTTTATGTATGCATGAACCTACATGAGTACTAAGGTTTTATCCATGGTTTTATATTGATCTTTCCAGGGAAATCACTGAGAAAATGGTGTTTGTTCTCCTGATCAATGTTTAAAGAAATTCATTGCTTAGGCAGGACCAACAGCCAGAACATTTTCGACATAGATGAGTCAATCTTGATCAGATAAGCAGAGAGGAAGGTGTTGCCTTCTTTAACCATATCCCCGAAACAAAAGGAAGAAAATTTTTAAAATTCAAACCCTTTATTAATCTTACTTCTTTTCAACACTATATAGAAGTAAAGAAAATTTTATTCTAATACAATGGTCATTTACTCTAACTATTCATTTACCTATTCTCCTTCAAGTCAAGTTGATGACATTGAGCAGCCAATCACAAATCTGTCACGAACGCATGGCATAGATTTCGCATTTAAACTAAGCACCACGTGTTAATCCCAAAATTTTATTTTTATCATTATTATACTTTGCTTTCTTTTTTTTTTTATGCTCTAACTTTTGCCTAGGCTGCCCTTTGCGGGTTTTCAACCTAGCGAGCTCATTTCTTACCTAAGCCACCCTTTCGGGTTTTCGACCTAGCTCCCTTTTTTTTTTTTTATCGAAATCATCATTTCAGGCATAGAATCTTTTCATTTGGTCCTGGTTGACAATCCGGTTGACAGGCTTCCCCTCCATGGTGATTAATTCAGCGGCACCTTTAGCTAATAGCTTCTGAACTCTGAATGGTCCATGCCAGTTGGGTTTGAATTTCCCACCAGGATGATTCTGGGCTTCATGATCCAATAATCTGATCAATACCAAATCTCCATTCTTTAAAGCCCTTGGATGTACCCGTTTGTTGTAGAAACAAGCAATCCTTCTCTTTCTTATTTGATCCTGGAATCGAGCATTCAATCTTCTTTCATCTAAAAGCGCTAGATCCTCATACCTTTTCTTGACTCATTCTTCCTCGGTCAGACCAGCTTCTACCAAAATCCTGAGAGACTTCTTTTCGAGTTCTATCGGTAACACTGCCTCCATCCCATATACGAGTTCAAAGGGAGAAGCTCCATTCACTGATTTGAAGGTAGTGCGATGCCCCCAGAGCGCGGAAGTTTCTCGGCCCAGCTTCTATATCTTTCACACATCTTTGATAGGATTCTTTTAATCTCCTTATTCGCGGCTTCTACTGCGCCATTAGCCTGAGGGCAATAAGGAGAAGAATGGTGATGCTCAACCTTATATCTATAAAGCAACTAACCAACATCTGCTTGAAAATGAGAACCATTGTCTGTAACTATGTGATGGGGAACACCATAGTGACAGAAAATGTTCTGTTCAATGAATCTAGCCACATGTTTGGCGGTTAAGGTTTTGTAAGATTGAGCCTCAATCCATCTAGAAAAGTAGTCCACTGCAACCAATATATACTGATGGCCATTCGATGCTGCTGGCGTGATCTTGCCGATGATGTCTATGCCCCATGCAGAAAAAGGCCAAGAGGGAGCTGTCGGATGGAGTTCAACAGTAGGTAAATGGCTTTTATTGTCATGATATTGGCAAGCTTTGCAATGACACACATAATTGATGCAATCACCTTCCATCTGCATCCGAAAATAACCTTGCCTCATGATTTTTCTGGCTAAGCTCATGCCACTTAAATGAGTACCACAAACCTCCTCATGGATTTTCTTCATTATTTCTTCTCCCTCTTTCTTGCTCACGCATCTTAGCAACATTCCGTCCCAAGCTCTTCTATAAAGTTCACCGTCAGTCAGGACATAATTCAGAGCCATTTTTCTGAGAACTGCACGGTCTTCTCTCGTCGCATCATTAGAAAAAGTTCCATCTTTCATACACCGCAGAGTTTCCGTGAACCAAGGTTCTTCTTCTGATTCAACTTGGTTCACAAAATGTTCTTCATAGCATGGGATATTTGCCGCGGTAATGATAAATGGCTTCTTCGGCACTTTACTCAAATCCTGCCAAGCTGATGCTAAGTTCGCCAAGGCATCCGGAATTCTGTTATAGGTTCTTCCTATGTGAGTGAAGGTGATTTTATCGAAAAGTGCTGCCTTCTTCAACAAGTACTCAACATAGGGTTTCAATCTCTCTTCTTCTACTTTCCATCTCTCATTGGCATGTTCAATAACCAATAACGAATCTCCTATTACCTCGACTTCTTTAGCACCTGATGCCAGAAGAGCTTCCATTCCCATGATGCATGCTTCATATTCAGCCATATTGTTAGTGACCGGAAACAACAATCTTTTGCACATGGTTGTGACCTCGCCATTAGGTGCTTCTATTACAATACCAGCTCCGGCTCCATTTCTGTTGGCTGATCCATCAAAGTACAATTTCCAAGCCCCTGTTTCGACACAAAGCAAGTGTTCATCTGGAAACTCCAATTCCCATGGTTCGTCATTTGTAATTGGATTTTCTGCCAGGAACTCTGTCACAACCCGACCTTTGACCGTTTTCTTCGTTACAAACTCTGCATCCACACTAGACATCTGAATTAACCATTTAGACAGTCGTCCTTCTAGAGTAGGTGTTCTCTGCAGATACTTCATAGGATCAATTTTGGAAATGAAAGTGACCCTGAAGGAATCAAAGTAAGGCCTCAACTTCTTTATCGACCATACTACTGCCATACACGTTTTCTCCACCAAATTGTACTTCTCCTCGATAGGCAGTAGTTTCTTGCTAATGTAGTAAATGGCCTTTTCTACTCCGGCAGCGTCCGGCTGTACCAACATTGCCCCCACTCCTGCATCCTCTAGAGACAAATATAGGATCAGAGGTTCTCCTAGTTTAGGCGAACTCAGCACTGGTGGATTCATCAAATACTTCTTTATGTGATCAAAGGCTTTCTGGCAGTCCTCGTTCCATTTAACCGGCTGATTCTTCTTAAGTAGCTTGAAGATTGGAGCACAAGTGATGGATAGCCTCGAAATAAACCTGCTGATGTACTGAATTTTACCTAAGAAGCTTCTCACCTGACGTTCTGTTCTTGGCGGTTCCATATCCTGAATGGCTTTTATTTTGTCGGGGTCAACCTTAATCCCGTTAGGTCCTACAACGAAACCTAACAACTTCCCTTTTGTTACTCCGAATATGCACTTTTTGGGATTGAGTCTTAGGTTGTACAGCTTGACCTGTGAAAAGAACTTTTCTAGCATTTCTGCGTGCTCTTCCTGTGTTCTTGTCATGATCACCATATCATCCACATATACTTCCAATCCCTTATGGATCATATCATGAAATAATGTTGTAGCCATTCTCTGATATGTTGCCCCGACGTTCTTCAGTCCAAATGGCATCACTCTATAGCAGAAGGTACCAAAGTCCGTGGTGAAGGCAGTCTTGTGCTTGTCAACTAAGGCCATCAGTATTTGGTTGTATCCGGAGAATCCGTCCATAATAGAATAACATCCCATTTCGGCAGCACTGTCAATCAAAACATCTATGTGCGGAAGTGGAAAGTCATCTTTAGGCCAGGCTTTGTTCAGGTCCCTATAGTCAACACAGACCCTTATCCTCCCATCTTTCTTCAGCACGGGAACTATATTGGCCAACCATTCCGGGTAGTGTACTACTTCTAAGAATCCTGCATCCAACTGCTTCTGGACCTTAGCTTTGATCTTATCCTGCCATTTTGGTTTGACCCGTCTCCTTTTCTGTTTCACCGACTTAACACTTGGATCAGTAGGAATGAAGTGCTCTGCTATTGATCTGTCGATTCCTGGCATGTCAGCATAACTCTAGGCGAATACCTCTGAATTTCTTCTAATACATTCTTGAAGATCCTGTCTAAGTTCAGGTTTAAAGTCTGATCCGATTTTGATTATTTTAGGATCTTCAGTGGTGCTTAAGTTAAATGCAAAATGATGCAATGCATTTATGTCAAATATGCGCGTGGTATAATCAATGCTATGAACGTGACAATCAGGAAAACAAGAAAATAAATAGTCAAAGTTCACTTCCATTGATTGAAATAATAAAGGAAAACCATCTATATTGTTCTCAAAACAAACATCAGAAAAACAAAATAAAGGACTTGTAGCCTGCTCAATACATTCATCACAAGTGTTCTTTATTGCTTGAATTACTTCATCTGCATCTGCATCTTCTTCTGCTTCTGGGGTAGCTTTTGCTTTCTCCTCTTCAAGCTCTATCATCTTCAGCGCCTTCCTCTCTGCTTCTTCAGCATCTTCAACAGCTAGTACCGACTGGAGGATGCGTGTGTGAATACCCAAATTTTGAGGCTCAAAGGGCCAGTTTTCCCGGACTACAAACAGTCCGGCCGGGCCGGAGGCCATTCGAAAAGTTCACCGGAAGTATGCCAATATGGTACTTGAAACGTCCGGAAAATTACGAGGATCACGGAACTGGTCCCGGAATATTTCTTGGAGGTCCGGAACTCTCGGAAAAGCCTCCGGAATGAGAAAGTAGCAAACCCGTCGGACTCGGCGGCTCCGGCCGCTGGCCACTGCGGCTCAGACCGCCGGACACGGCAGACCAGGCCGCCGAAACAGTCCGATTTTGCCTATAAATATCATCCCCGGCACTCAGTTTGAGGCACTCAGTTTGTGTTGACGGACGCTCCTTCTCCTTTACGCTCCTTGCGATTCTTTACTGCTTTTCTGCATTTTTTAGTTTAGTTTTATTGCTTTCTTGCTTTGTTAATTGGTCACTAAATTTGAATTAATTAATATTCCCTTAACGAGGAGCTTATCCTAGAGTTAAGAAGTGGCCGTCGATTAAATCAGGTACATAAACTAAACTCTGCCTATTTAATTTTAGCACTTCATGCATGCTTCTCTTCTACTCCTAAACTCTACAACTGCATAAATGCATTCACATCATCAATTTGGCAAATAAATTGCCTCAATTAATTAAGTTCAGGCTACCATGCCCGGTTAATCAATAATCGTGGTATTAAAGCCTAAAATCCGACAATATTGGCCAAAAAAGCCTAGTTAATCAATAACTATGGTGAAATTGACTTTATTTCGAACAAATCCGGCTCAAGTCCAATTAATCAATAATTGTGGCTAAATAGCCTTCATTAAACACTTTTTTTTTTCTTGGCAATCAAATTGCCTACATTGCAATTCAGTTGATCACTTTCAGCAAACAAATTGCCTATAAAGCAGATTAACCATTTTTAGCGACAAATCGCTTAAATCAATTTTCGGCAAAAAAAGCCTTGAATTAATCAAACTTTTGGCAAATAAAATTGCCTAAATCAACTCATTTTGGCTAAAAGCCTTCAAATCAATCAATCTTTTGGCTAAAAGCCTTAAAATCAAGCATTTTTGGCTACAAACGCCCAATCAATCAATTTTCGGCAACAAATTGCCTAAATCAATCTTTTGGCTAAAAGCCTTCAAATCAACACATTTGGCAGAAAATGCCTAAAGATCAATCAATTTTCAGGCAAAATGCCTAAAACAAAATGCACAAAGCATACACACATTCATGCATAAAGCATACCCATTCAAAGCCCTTTTAAAAAGGCCTATCGAACTATGTTGACTTTGATCTTCCATTCAAACGGAAGTACGTAGGCACGTTCGGGATTTAACCCCGGGCGGCAAGTTGAAATCACTTAAACTTTTTATTGGTCCAATTGCATCATTTACCCTGCAAAGCATTCATTGTTTAGGTTAGTTCATCAGCATGACATAGTCTCGGGATCCACCTCCGGTTAGTAGACCATGCCTTAAACATTGGGATAGTTAATCTAGCAATTAGGTTAATTAAAAACTGGAGTCACTTAGGGTTTTTTCCTAGTTTACCCTAAAATAATTAAACAAGGTGGCGACTCATACATTCACGTGCATTTCTGCCCTTAGTCACATGCACTCATATGCATTGACATGCCTTGGCATTTCGGGGGAGGGGTTCACAGTTTGGCGACTCTGCTGGGGAATATATGTAATCATTTTACATAAAGTGGACTACGATTGTTGTGTAAACTAACCTGCCCTTCTTTAGGGCATTATTTTACTATGCGTTGTTTTGCAGGGTACCCTAACATTGAATCAAGTATTCTTTCTTTAAGAATACGGGATAAGGAGAATTGGGACTTAATTGTACAATTTAATTAAATCATTTTAATTTGTTGATTTATTTGCACGATTGAGAATCTTTTTCTCCATTGCATAAAAAATGAGTTTCAAATGAATTTCTTCTCTCTCTGTTCAAACTTTTGAGTCTGGATAGCAAGTAGCGCTGATCGGCAGGTCTCATTGATTATGTCGACGGACAGACAAAGCGTCCTCCCTGTTACCGCAAACCATCCCTAATCCTTTTGGGGGTGGCCCATGAGTATGCGTACCGTTGGACCCACGCGAAACTCTTTGTTTCACATGTGGTTAGGTATATCCATGCTCTAGGTTCAAGGGTCCCTTAATAAGCCAATTCTCTATTTGTGTCATAGCCTATAAAACCTATCCTTTAGGACTGTATGCACCCAATGATACGAATCATATCATTAAAACAGATTATGACGTGATGTTGTGCGCATTCATGACATATCATAAGCATTGAATAAAACACAAGGAGAACACAAAACACTCTTTTGTTTTTAGTCATGCATAGTTGGACAAAGAGTCGATCTACCTCACATCAGCTACCCTGATACATAAACCGCCATACCCTAATCCAATTACCCTCATGCTTATAGGTACCCCCTGTTCAAGTGCCAACATCAGTGCCAGCCACACCTGCAGTACTATCACCAGCTTCACCAGCTACACCAGCTTCACCTATAACTTCAACAACCCTACCTGTTTCAATGGCATCAATCTCTGACATCCAAAGCCTCATTGAACAACTGGAGGCCAGAATGGAGGCCAGAATGAATGAGGCATTGGCTGCCCAAAGGACTGCCCTCATAGCTGAATTGGGTAATGGTAATGGTAATGGTAATGGGGCTTCGGCCGGGGGAAGTGGACCTGCTACCTCCAATCAGGGACCTGCTGCTGAACCTACAAACCCTGCCCTGAACCTGGATGACATGCCCTCCAAAACTGCTTCTGAGCTGGAAGCTCAGAGAATTAGAGAAAAACTAGAACTGCTGGAAAGGTCTGTTACTGCCCTTAAGACCCACAAGGAAGTGGTGGACATGGACTCCTTGTCCTTGTTCCCCGAGGCAAGACTACCAACCAAGTTCAAGATGCCCAATATGGACAAGTTTGATGGAACCACTTGTCCCAAAATGCACCTAAAAATGTATGTGGGTGCTCTAAACCCGTTTGGACTGAACAGCGAGCTCCTTGCTCAGTTGTTCCAACAATCACTCACTGGTGCTGCTTTGAGGTGGTTTGTTAGCCTGGATCGGTCTAAGATGAAGACTTGGGAAGACATCTGCAATGCATTCAATTCACAATATCACTATAACATAGAGGTGGATGTTACTCGGAGAGAATTGGAAACCACCAAACAAAAGAACAATGAACCCTTTTCCTCGTTCCTTACGAGGTGGAGGGCCAAGGCCGCCCAAATGATCAATCGGCCTTCAGAACAAGAACAGGTAGACATAATCATCAAGAACCTACTACCTGTCTACTATGAATACTCAAATTTTGAGGCTCAAAGAGCCAGTTTTCCCGGACTGCAAACAGTCCGGCCGGGCCGAAGGCCATTCGGAAAGTTCACCGGAAGTATGCCAATATGGTACTTGAAACGTCCGAAAAATTACGAGGATCACGGAACTGGTCCCGGAATATTTTTTGGAGGTCCGAAACTCCCAAAAAAACCTCCGGAATGAAAAAATTAGCAAAACCACCGGCCTCGACGGCTCGGGCCGCCGGACACGGTGGCTTTGCCGGCGGCCCAGGCCGCCGAGCTCCGGTGGAGTCCAGCGGCTCAGGCCGCCCAACAGTCCGATTTTTGCCTATAAATTGGCCCCGATGTCTTCATTTCAACTCACTCAGTTTGTGTTGACAGACGCTCCTTCTCCCCCACGCTCCTTGCGATTCTTTACTGCTTTTCTGCATTTTAGTTTAGCTTTATTGCTTTCTTGCTTTGTTAATTGGTCACTAAATTTAAATTAATTAATATTCCCTTAACGAGGAGCTTAACCTGGAGTTAAGAAGTGGCCGTCGATTAAATCAGTACATAAACTAAACTCTGCCTATTTAATTTTAGCACTTCATGCATGCTTCTCTTCTACTCCTAATTCTACAACTGCATAAATGCATTCATGTCATCATTAGGCAAGTAAACTGCCTCAATTAAATAAATTTAGGCTAACTGCCCGGTTAATTAATAATCGTGGTATTAAAGCCTAAATCCGACAATATTGGCTAAAGCCTAGTTAATCAATAACTATGGTATAATCGCCTTTATTTCGTACAAGTCCGGTTTAAGTCCAATTAATCAATAATTGTGGCCAAATAGCCTTAGTTAAACATGTTTTCTTGGCAATAAATTGCCTACATTGCAAATCGATTAATCACTTTTGGCAAACAAATTGCCTACAAGTAGATTAATCCTTTCTAGCGACAAATCGCTTAAAAATCAAAATTTTGGCTAAAAGCCTTCAAATAATTACTTTTGGCAAATAAATTGCCTCAAATCAACCAATTTTGGCGACAATCGCCCAATGAACATTTTTTGGCAATAAATTGCCTAAATTAACTCATTTTGGCTAAAAGCCTTCAAATAATCAAATTTCGGCGACAATCGCCTAAATCACATCAATTTTTGGCAGCAATTGTCAAAATCAATCTTTTGGCTAAAAGCCTTAAAATCAACACTTTTGGCAACGCCTAATCAAATCAATCAATTTTCAGGCAAAATGCCTAAACAAAATGCACGAAGCATACACACACTCATGCATAAAGCATATTCATTCAAAGCCCTTTTAAAAAGGCCTATCGAACTACGTTAACTTTGATCTTCCATTCAAACTGAAGTACGTAGGCACGTTTGGGATTTAACCCCGAGCGGCAAGTCGAAATCACATAAACATTTTCAATTACATCATCTTCCTTGCAGAACATTCATTCATAGGTTAGTTCATCAGCATGACATAGTCTCGGGATCCACCTCCGGTTAGTAGACCATGCCTTAAACATTGGGATAGTTAATCTAGCAATTAGGTTAATTAAAAACTGGAGTCACTTAGGGTTTTTTCCTAGTTTACCCTAAAATAATTAAACAAGGTGGCGACTCATACATTCACGTGCATTTTGACGTGGAACCCAATGAAAATAAATTTCATGAACTCAATGACAAGTTTTGGAAAAGATCAAAGATCTAGAATAAACTCCCCTCTATGGCACCCAATGCTTAAAGAAGCAAGAACACCAATAATAGAGTGAAAGAATAAGATAAACGCCACAAAGAATTGATAAGTTTACCTTGATTCTTGATGCAATTAGAAGAATGCAATCTCACACTCTCTAAAAACATGAACACGCCTAAGCATGAAGAAGTAGTCTTTAATTCATTGAATAATTGTTGAATAATTACAAAATAACAAGCTATTTATACTAATCTAAGAGGTCTAGATCCTTAAAGGATTTAGAGTTAGCTAAGGAGTAGGATTTAGCAAATCTAAACCAACTAAGGATAAGACTAATAAAATCATAACAACTTAAGGATTTGGAGATCTAATCCAAATCCACTAAAGATTGACTAAATCTAATCAAAATAAGGCTAATTATTCAAGGGTGGACGAAATATTGGAGGCCCAACCCATTAGCATTGCAAAAACACAAAATAAGCTGACTAACTAATGAGAGGCAGACAGTTGCACGGTCCAGGGTGTGCCAAGGCGCACGGGCATGCGCGCATGTATGAGTGTTCCTCGCGAGAGGCAGAGAAGTGCACGGGCGTGCGCGCATGTATGAGTGTTCCTCGCGAGAGGCAGAGAAGTGCACGGCCTGGGGCGTGCTGATTGGCACGGGCGTGCGCGCATGTATGTGTGTCCCTCGCGAGAGGCAGAGAAGTGCACGGCCTGGGGCGTGCTATCTTGCACGGGCATGCTTCTACAAGCCTTCAAGTCAAAGTTACTGTAGAAAAAAGTCAATTTTACTGTAGCAGACGTGTCCAACTCAACATGTGCTTTCAATAATGTGAGAAACTTAGGTGTTCCCCATGCTTCCTTGAACTTTATGGTTGAGTGGTATCGATTCCGTATCACATTTCTGCCCTTAGTCATATGCATTCGTATGCTTGATATTTGGGGTAGGGGTTCACAGTTTGGTGACTCCGCTGGGGAATTATGTAATCATTTTGCATAAAGTGGACTACGATTGCTGTGTAAACTAACCTGCCCTTCTTTAGGGCATTATTTTACTATGCGTTGTTTTGCAGGGTACCCTAACATTGAATCAAGTATTCTTTCTTTAAGAATACGGGATAAGGAGAATTGGGACTTAATTGTACAATTTAATTAAATCATTTTAATTTGTTGATTTATTTGCACGGTTGAGAATCATTTTCTCCATTGCATAAAAAATGAGTTTCAAATGAATTTCTTCTCTCTTTGTTCAAACTTCTGAGTCTGGATAGTAAGTAGCGCTGATCGGCAGGTCTCATTGATTATGTCGACGGACAGCCAAAGCGTCCTCCCTGTTACCGCAAACCATCCCTAATCCTTTTGGGGGTGGCCCATGAGCATGCGTACCGTTGAACCCACGCGAAACTCTTTGTTTCACATGTGGTTAGGTATATCCATGCTCTAGGTTCAAGGGTCCCTTAATAAGCCAATTCTCTATTTGTGTCATAGCCTATAGAACCTATCCTTTAGGACTGTATGCACCCAATGATACGAATCATATCATTAAAACAGATTATGACGTGATGTTTTGCGCATTCATGACATATCATCACATTAAGAGGAACACAAAACACTCTTTTATTTTTAGTCATGCACAGTTGGACAAAGAGTCGATCTACCTCACATCAGCTACCCTGATACATAAACCGCCATACCCTAATCCAATTACCCTCATGCTTGATACGGATCCATCATCACTCGTCACTGGATCGCAAGGAGGCATGGTGAACGACGAAGGAGATCCATTGGTGCTTCCGATTTGGACCGATTACAAGGAGCCGTGCCAAGCGATATGGGGCAGCCATATCATTATTTGTTCAAACCCAAATAACACAAGAACTTCATGATGTCGCATTCAACAAGTGTTGTGAGGAACTTGAAGGCATTCCTAAGCTTCTAATGTTGTTGGTGGCCCGTGAAGTTGAAGCAATCCAATAAATTAGCTTGACTGCTACAGTGGAGGGAAGCACGCCTGCTACAGTGCCCGCGCCAATTAGCTTGACTTGCTGCAGTAAATTTGACTTTTCTACAGTAACTTTGACTCGCTACAGTGACATCGACTTGAAGGCTTGGAGTGACTTAGGCGTGTTTTGTGTGTTTTATGCTTTGTTAAACCTAGATTCCTTATTTAGTATAAATAACTTGTCTTCCATGTAAGGACAGAATTTTGATAAATTGAAAAACTTCATTTGTTCAAGCTTTGCTTGTTCCATTTGCTTAGAGTGATAGTGAGAGATTGCTTCCTCTAATTGCATCAAGAATTTAAGGTAAACTTATCAATTCGTTTGTGGCGTTTATCTTGTTCTTTGCTTGATTATTGGTGTTACCGTTTCCTTATAAACGTGGGGTGCCATAGAGCATTTAATCTCGATTATTGGTGTTTCCGTTTCATTATAAACGAGGGGTGCCATAGAGGCGAACTTACATCTCATCCTTTGATTCGATCCGTATCATTTGGTATCAGAGCCAAATCAAAGTTTTAGGGTAAGTTCTGTTATCTTAGTTAGGAATTTGAGTTTTCTTGTTGCTGGATTCCATTGTTGTTTGTCTTATTTCTTGTTTTCATTGTAGATCTGGAATTTTCTCTTTAGATCTCGCTGGATCTAGGTGTTTCTCGTTAGATCTTCTTAGATCTGGAATTTTCTCTTTGGATCTTGTTGCATCTAGATATTTTTCTCGTTGGATCTACTTAGATCTAGAATTACCTTCTTCTGAATCTTCTTATTGTTGCTTGTTCTTCATTCAAAAAAAAAAAAAAAAAAAAAAAAAAAAGAGAACAAATCAATTGATTACGTTATTAAGAATTTATAAGTTATTAAATACCAAATATGGAGATTTGTTTGTCTTCTTGAATCTTGTTGATAAAAAAAAAAAAAAAAAAAAAAAGAAAAAAAAAAGTCATTGTTGGACAACTAATTATTACCTACCAAATTTGAATTGGGGGACACAAAAACATTGTTGGACAACATAATCATTACCTACCTAAATTGAATTCGAAGACACAAATTGGGTCACTTGCTACAGGAACTCCCCTACCTAAATTGGGTCGCTTGCTACAGTCACTTGCTACAGTAAAGTGCTACAGGTACTCAGTAGCATCCGTGCTACAGTACCTTAAAAAAAATTTTATTTTTTTTTTTGGGTTTTTCTTTGTTTGCTTGCATTGTTTGGGTAGAAGTAAATTAGGTCTATATTTGGTTTGCTTGTAGTGAACTAAATTCATACATTATATCCAGAATTCGTCTTTTAAATTCTAGTTTGTTTATTCTTGTTTTGAGCTTTCTTTTGCCTCTATTACATTATTAGGGTGTATTTGTTTGTTCACTACACTCTAAATTAATATAATCAAGTAGTACATCATCTTGTCCTTGTACTACCATCCATTATCGTTTTGAGTCTTCTTTCTAGAGTTTGTGCTTACTTGTTGTTAAGGTTTGTTTTCCTTGTGTTCTAAACGTGCTTTGAGATTGATTGGTTGGCTTAAAATTCTGAAGTACAATTAGAGGATTTGCAAAGAGTGGTAAGGAGTGTAAACACGTGAGGTAGTGTTTTCTTCACTTTAACCAATTTCCTTTGTGATTTCTTTGAGTACTAATCATGAGTACAGGAAAGTCAGGAGATATTAGTAAAGATGGAGGACAAATTCAAGACCCCCAATTGAAGCTCTTTATGGAGTCGATTCAAGGGCAATTTCGATCCTATAACAACTTCCTCCAAGATATGAGAGAGGAATTGCAGGAAATTAAAGCTGCCCAAAGCTCCAATACTACAAGAGCTCGTCCAAGTAATACTCCACCGATGAGATTTCAAATTCCTGAAGATGATGAAGTCGATAATCCCGGAGTTAGTACAGTTGATGGTGACTTGGGTTCCATTAAAATGAAGGTTCCGGAGTTCCATGGAAACAACAACGCAGAAGAGTACCTTGAATGGGAAAGAAAGGTTGAGCAAATTTTTGAATGTCATAATTATTCTGAAACGAAGAAGTCTCACCTTGCAGCCGTTGAGTTCAAGGGATATGCTATGTTCTGGTGGGAACAGTTGTTGTTAAAGAGAAGGAAGAAGGGAATGCGACCCGTACCACAATGGGAGACCATGAAGGAGTTGATGCACCAGAAATTTGTCCCAACCCATTACTTCAGGGACTTACACAACAAGTTAGCTAGATTGCTGCAAGGGGGAAGAAGTGTAGAGGTCTACTACAAGGAGATGGAGATGTACATAGCTAGAGCCAAGATTGAGGAGGCTGAAGAAATTACTATGTCTAGATTCCTTGGAGGTTTGAATGATGAGATTGCCGATGCTTTGGAGATGTATCACTATGATACACTAGAAGAGATGGTAGATATGGCCATGAAGTTAGAAAGGCAGAAAAAGGGAAAGTTCACCAACAAGTATTCCAACAATACTTTGGGGACCAAATGGTCCAAGGGAGGTGAGAAGAAAGACTTCAGAGGTCCTAGTTTCCAAAGAACGGAATCAGTTTCAAAAGGTAAAGAGGTTGCCCAAACTACATTCAAGGTAAACAAAGGTACTTCTAACTCTATAACCCCTTCTAGAGAGATTAAATGCTTTAAGTGTTTAGGAAAAGGGCATATTGCATCTCAATGTCCTAATAAAAGGGTTATGATTGTTAGGGAAGATGGTAATGTTAGTTCTGAATCTGAATGTAGTGATTGTGATGATTTGCCTCATTTGCATGATGTTGATAATGATAATTCAAATGAGGATGAGCATAACTTGTTGTTTGCTGAACGTGGAGAATCTCTAGTTGTTAGGCGAGTTTTGAATATGCATGTTAAGGAGGAGAGCCTTGAACAACGTGAGAACATATTTCACACTAGATGCTTGATACATGGAAAAGTGTGCTTGCTTATTATTGATGGGGGTAGTTGCACTAATGTTGCTAGTGTGAGTATGGTGAATAAGTTGAATTTGGCATGTCTTAAACATCCTAAACCTTATAGATTGCAATGGTTGAATGATGGTGGAGAGGTGAAGGTGACACGCCAGGTACTTGTGCCGTTTTCTATTGGATGGTACAAGGATGAAATTTTGTGTGATGTAGTACCGATGCAGGCAGGCCATCTATTGTTGGGAAGGCCATGGCAATATGATCGAAAGGCACTACATGATGGGTTCTTTAACCGATACTCTTTGGTTCATAAGGGGAAGAAGGTGACTCTTGTTCCATTATCGCCTCAAGAAGTAAACACCGATCAGAAGAAAATACTTGAGAGAGAAAGAGAGACTTCAGCTTTGAGGGAAAATGAGAGTGAGGCTTCCAGTTCGAGAGAACAAAAGAGTGTTAAGAGAGAGGTTGAAAAGAAAGAGGCCACAAAAGATACCAAACAGATTATTGGCCCAACGGTGAGTGAAACACCGAGAGGAGAGAGAAAGAAACACACTTTTTATGCGAGAGCTAGGGAGGTTAAGTGTGCCATAGCCTTGAGGCAGCCCGTGTTGCTTCTTAGATTCAAGGAAATTTTATTTTCTAACACTGACACTAACCTTAATGGTTTACCTTCTGTGTTTGTTTCTATGTTACAGGAATTCACTGATGTTTTTCCAGAGGAGCTACCTAGTGGATTACCACCTTTGAGAGGGATAGAACATCAGATTGATTTCATTCCCGGCTCCACCATTCCAAATCGACCAGCCTATAGAAGCAATCCGACGGATACAAAGGAGTTGCAAAGGCAAGTTGATGAGCTTATGGAGAAAGGATTGGTGCGAGAAAGCATGAGTCCTTGTGTCGTTCCAGTACTTTTAGTACCAAAGAAGGATGGTACATGGCGTATGTGCGTTGATTGTAGGGCGGTCAACAAGATCACTGTAAAGTACAGACACCCTATCCCTAGACTTGATGACATGTTAGATGAGTTGTGTGGGGCCACTTACTTTACAAAGATCGATTTAATGAGCGGTTATCATCAAATTCGGATGCAACCAGGTGATGAATGGAAAACTGCTTTCAAAACTAAGTATGGTTTGTATGAATGGTTAGTAATGCCTTTTGGATTATCTAACGCACCTAGCACATTTATGAGGCTTATGAACCATGTTTTACGAGCTTTCTTAGGAAAATTTGTAGTTGTGTACTTTGATGATATACTTGTTTATAGCAAGTCTCTTAATGATCATGTTGGGCATGTTAGGCTAGTATTACAAGCTTTGAGAAATGAACAATTGTATGCTAAGCTTAAGAAATGCACATTTTGTATAGATAGACTTGTGTTCCTTGGTTTTGTTGTGAGTGCGCAGGGTATAGAGGTAGATGAAGAGAAAGTGAAAGCTATCAAGGAATGGCCGACACCGAAATCAGCTTCGGATGTGCGAAGTTTCCATGGGTTGGCAAGTTTCTACTGACGGTTCGTACAAGATTTCTCTTCGATTGCCGCACCACTCACGGAGGTAATTAAAAAGGAAGTTGGGTTCAAGTGGGGCGAGGAACAGCAGAAAGCGTTTGACATGCTTAAAGGGAAGTTGACATCCGCTCCTATACTTTCTTTACCTAATTTTGAGAACACCTTTGAAATTGAGTGTGATGCTTCTGGTGTAGGAATTGGAGGAGTACTGATGCAAGAGAAGAAACCAATTGCCTATTTCAGTGAGAAGTTGAACGGAGCACAACTCAATTACTCAACCCATGATAAGGAGCTATATGCCTTGGTGAGGACTTTGAGCGTATGGCAACACTACTTACTACCTAAGGAGTTTGTCATTCATACTGATCACGAGGCCCTAAAACATTTGAAGGGTCAAGGTAAGCTCAACAAGCGACATGGTAAGTGGGTTGAGTTCATTGAACAATTCCCTTACGTTATTAAATACAAGCATGGAAAGGATAACGTTGTTGCTGATGCATTGTCACGGAGATATACCTTACTTACTACTCTTAGCTCTAAATTGATAGGATTTGAGTATGTTAAGGATTTGTATGCATCTGACTCTGATTTTGGCAATGTATATTTGGCATGTGAACATGGGGCATTTGATAAATTTTATCGACACGAAGGATATTTGTTTAGGGGCAGTAAACTTTGCATGCCTAAATGCTCTATGCGTGATTTGCTTGTACTTGAGTCTCATTGTGGGGGATTGATGGGACATTTTGGGGTACATAAGACTTATGACATATTGAATGAACATTTTTATTGGCCTCATATGCGTAAAGATGTCGAGAAAGTTTGTGATTCTTGTCTTACTTGTAAACAGGCCAAATCTAAGTCTATGCCTCATGGGTTGTATATGTCTTTACCAGTTCCTAGCTCACCTTGGGTTGATATATCTATGGATTTTGTACTTGGATTACCTAAGACTAGGCATGGTAGAGACAGTATATTTGTAGTAGTTGATAGGTTCAGCAAAATGGCTCATTTCATTCCTTGTCACAAAACTGATGATGCTATTCATGTTGCTAAATTATTCTTTAGAGAGGTGGTACGATTACATGGAGTTCCACGGACTATCGTTTCTGATAGGGATGCTAAGTTCCTTTCACATTTTTGGCGGGTTTTGTGGGGTAAACTGGGTACAAAATTACTTTATTCGACTACTTGTCATCCACAAACTGATGGACAAACTGAAGTTGTGAATAGGACTTTGGGAACTTTACTTCGTACTATAGTGGGTAAAAATTTGAAAACTTGGGAGGATTGTTTGCCATTTATTGAATTTGCATATAATCGAAGCATACATTCTACTTCAGGTTTTACTCCATTTGAACTTGTTTATGGATTTAACCCACTAACTGTTTTGGATCTTATTCCTTTACCTTTACATGAGCTCTCTAGTTTAGATGGTGAAAAGAAAGCTAAACTGGTGAAGTCTTTACATTAGAAGGCTCGAGCAAATATTGAAAAGAGGAACAAACAGTATGCTGACAAGGCTAATAAAGGAAGGAAGAAGCTAGTGTTTGCGCCTGGAGATTGGGTTTGGGTGCACCTTCGGAAGGAACGGTTTCCCAACCAACGAAAGTCTAAGCTAGATGCACGTGGAGATGGTCCATTCCAAGTCTTAGAACGCGTCAATGACAACGCCTACAAGATAGACTTACCAGGTGAGTATGGTGTTTCCGCTACCTTCAACGTTAGTGATTTGTCTCCTTTTGACATGGGTGCAGATTTGAGGACAAATCTTTTTGAGGAAAGGGGGGATGATACGGATCCATCATCACTCGTCACTGGATCGCAAGGAGGCATGGTGAACGACGAAGGAGATCCATTGGTGCTTCCTATTGGACCGATTACAAGGAGCCGTGCCAAGCGATATGGGGCAGCCATATCATTATTTGTTCAAACCCAAATAACACAAGAACTTCATGATGTCGCATTCAACAAGTGTTGTGAGGAACTTGAAGGCATTCCTAGGCTTCTAATGTTGTTGGTGGCCCGTGAAGTTGAAGCAATCCAATAAATTAGCTTGACTGCTACAGTGGAGGGAAGCACGCCTGCTACAGTGCCCGCGCCAATTAGCTTGACTTGCTGCAGTAAATTTGACTTTTCTACAGTAACTTTGACTCGCTACAGTGACATCGACTTGAAGGCTTGGAGTGACTTAGGCGTGTTTTGTGTGTTTTATGCTTTGTTAAACCTAGATTCCTTATTTAGTATAAATAACTTGTCTTCCATGTAAGGACAGAATTTTGATAAATTGAAAAACTTCATTTGTTCAAGCTTTGCTTGTTCCATTTGCTTAGAGTGACAGTGAGAGATTGCTTCCTCTAATTGCATCAAGAATTTAAGGTAAACTTATCAATTCGTTTGTGGCGTTTATCTTGTTCTTTGCTTGATTATTGGTGTTACCGTTTCCTTATAAACGTGGGGTGCCATAGAGCATTTAATCTCGATTATTGGTGTTTCCGTTTCATTATAAACGAGGGGTGCCATAGAGGCGAACTTACATCTCATCCTTTGATTCGATCCGTATCAATGCTTACAGGTACCCCCTGCTCAAGTACCAACTTCAGTGCCAGCCACACCTACAGTGTTGTCACCAACATCACCAGCTTCACCAGCTACACCAGTTTCGCCTACAACTCCAACAACCCTACCTACATCAATGGCATCACTTACCGACATCCAAACTCTCATCGAACAACTGGAGGCTAGGATGGAGGCCAGAATGAATGAGGCATTGGCTGCCCAAAGGACTGCCCTGATAGCTGAACTGGGTAATGGAAATGGAAATGGGGCTTCCGCCGGGGGAAGTGGACCTGCTACCTCCAATCAGGGTCCTACTGTTGAACCTACAAACCCTACCCTGAACTTGGATGACATGCCCTCCAAAACTGCTTCTGAGCTGGAAGCTCAGAAAATGAGGGAGAAACTAGAACTCCTAGAAAGATCTATCACTGCTCTCAAGACACACAAGGAGGTGGTGGACATGGACTCCTTGTCCTTGTTCCCCGAAGCAAGACTGCCCACAAAATTCAAAATGCCCAACATGGACAAATTTGGTGGAACCACTTCTCCTAAAACTCATTTGAAAATGTATGTGGGTGCCCTTAACCCGTTTGGATTGAGCAGCGAGCTCCTTGCTCAGTTGTTCCAACAATCCCTGACTGGTGCGGCTCTGAGGTGGTTTGTTAGCCTGGATCGGTCTAAGATGAAGACCTGGGAGGACATCTGTAATGCATTTAATTCCCAATATCACTATAATATGGAAGTGGATCTTACTCGAAGGGAACTAGAAACCACCAAGCAAAAGAACAATGAACCCTTTTCCTCGTTCCTTACGAGGTGGAGGGCCACGGCCGCCCAAATGATTAATCGGCCTTCTGAGCAAGAACAGGTGGACATAATAATAAAAAACCTGCAGCCCGTCTACCAACAACAACTACGAACCCAGTATCTACCAACGTTTCAGTCGCTCATTGCCACTGCGACGAAAGTAGAAGATCTGATTCAAATGGGGCAACTGAAAGAAGACTCAAGAACCTCCAAATATAAGAAACCTAGCCAAGCTGGCAAAGTCCACGAAGTGGCAAGCATCACCCCCACCAACCATTTACATGTGGGGAATATGAGAAATGGCAATCAGTCCAGAAGAACCTATACTGATCTCGGGATGCCAATCCTTGTGGTATTCCGAGAGGCTGTCAAAGCTAATTACATTAAGCCTTTGGAAGCAAGGCCTCCCCCCAACCCATTACCAAGGAACTACAGGGCTGATGAATACTGTGAGTACCATCAGGGATATGGGCATAAGACTGAAGCATGCTGGACGCTTAAGAACCGCATCCAGGACCTGGTGGATAACGGTTCAATTATTCCCAGAAGCAGGCCTAACATTAGCACTAACCCCTTACCAAACCACGGGGTAAATGCTATTGTTGATGACCAGGAATTGATCGATCCTTTCGAACTCTTCCTAGAAATGAATGAAATCTGTGTCCTAGATTTGAATGACCTAACTGAAGAGGTCGATGCTATAACCAGGAGCGGGAGACAATATGAAACGCTAGTCTTAGACAAAGTCCAAAATAAACCCTACCAGAGGCCAGAGGAGCTAAAGGAAGACCCAGTTGAAAAAGACCCAGGATAGGGTGTCAATCTGGGAACTTCTAGCATCATCCTTTCCTCATCGCCAAGCTCTTTGCAAGCCTTTGAGTCAACTGCAAACATCGGTGGAGGTTAGCCCCGAAGTGCTGGTATCTACCCTCACCCAATCATCAAAGATGCAAAACATCGAGTTTTCTGATGACGACTTACCCAAGGAGGGAGGCAGTCACAATAATGCCCTTTATGTCACTGTCCAGACCAGAGACAAAACTGTGCCCATGGTTCTCATTGATAATGGGTCAGCACTGAACGTCTACCCACTAAGGGTAGCCAGCTGTCTAGGGCTAGAAGAAGCAGACTTCACTCCATCAGACCAGATAGTCAAAGCCTACGACAACACTAGGAGGGAAGTATTGGGGGTTGCAACATTAAAATTGGCAATTGGGCCAGCCATAATGGAGGTACCATTCCAGGTAATTGATGTGCCTACTAGCTTCAACCTACTTCTAGGTCGACCCTGGATACATCATGCTAAGGCAGTACCCTCTTCCTTGCCCCAAATGGTCAAGTTTCCTCATGAGGACAAGGTTATCACTATCCAAGGGGATGACTACAGTCAGCTCAAGAAGCCAAAGGGCCAGCCTCTCTTTGAGGTCAACCCTGAAACTGCCAATTTACCCCTCTCGGGATTTCAATATGACACTGTGCAGTTTATAGAAGGAAAGGCTGCAAACTCTCAATTTCTCTTTGATTTCGGGATAGTGCAAATAAACTGCATAGTGCCTTTAATGCTGTAGATGTCCTATCTGCCTGGAATGATTATGGCAAGGTCCGGAAAGACCTACCCCGCACTGCAAGCCTGGGAGTGTCCGGTGAATGAAGGGACCTATGGACTGGGTTACGAGCCCACTGATGAAGACCGTGTTGAGAGAACCAGAAAGGGAAGGAAGAAGGGTATACAGATGCGGCCTTACCTCTTGACTCTGAATGGTTACTTCTGCAAACCGGGAGAAACGATTCCTTATCGTGGCTTCCAAGAACCATTCCGCTGCCCGACTGCTAAGAAGATGCTGCCTGGGTTAGAAATATTCTCGGATGTCTAGGGCAACAAGCCCGAAACAATAACAGAGCTAGAAGTAGAAGACTTCATGTATCCCAGTCTCTTTGACGAGGTTGCAATCATTACAGGAAGTGACGGGAATCAAGACCTGCTGAGCCTGATCAAGCCGTCCGAAGGGCCTCTCACCAACTGGTACGCCGAGGAGGATCACGCTGCTGATAAACCCCCTCCCGAGTCAAACTTAGTACCAAAGTCTGTAATCGAGTCATGTACTGAGTCTGAGTCTGACCCCAAGTCTGAAACCGAGTCAGAGTCCAGTTCCAGTTCCGAGTCGTCTATGTCGGATTTAGAAAATCCAGATTTCAAATTTGATGTATTTTTTGAAGACGATTCCGTCATAATCAATAAAGGCTTGCAAATTCTTGACTACCCCGTATGTCTATCTTTCCAAGCATTTCCAAGCAAAAATGATAAAAAAGAAATAAATGAAATAAAAAACGAAAAAGAAAAAATAATAATTGGCAAAGAAGAAAATGAACATACATACATTGCATCTGACTGTGTGAATAGGGAACAGGTCATTGAATGTTTGAAGAAGTTTGCCGATTGCTTCATGTGGAAGGCAAGTGACATCACGGGAATTGACCCAACAATAGTGGTGCGCAAGATTCCATCATACCTTGAAGCTAAGCCAGTAAAACAGAAGCTAAGAAGGCTAAAAATAGAATGGTCCTTGAAAATCAAGGAGGAAGTAGCTAAGCAATTGGAGAATAAGTTCATAGAACCCATTGCCTACCCGACGTGGTTAGCAAACATAGTGCAGGTTCCTAAGAAGGATGGAAAGGTGCGAATGTGTGTGAATTACCGGGATTTGAATAAAGCATGTCCGAAAGACGACTTTTCCCTGCCGCATATTGACTTGTTGGTGGACCGAATGGCTGGACACGAGATGGTATCCTTGACTGATCTCGCTGTCGGGTATAATCAAATAATGATGCATTTGCCAGACAAAGAGAAAACGACATTCATCACGGAGTGGGGAACCTACTGCTATAGGGTCATGCCTTTTGGGCTCAAAAATGCCGGGGCAACCTATCAAAGAATGGCAACGACCATCTTCCATGACATGATTCACAAAGAAGTAGAAGTGTATGTGGACGATATGGTTGTCAAATCGAAAACAGCTGAAGAACATACAACAACACTTGAGAAGTTCTTCCTTAAACTTCGAAAGTACAATTTAAAGCTCAACCCGGCAACATGTCTGTTTGGAGCTACATCCGGAGTATTTCTGGGGCATATGGTCAGTCGGAAGGGCATAGAGATTGACCCTTCAAAAGCTAAAGCCATTCTGGAAATGCCAGCACCGAAGACGGAAAAAGAAGTTCGGGGTTTCCTGGGAAGGCTACAGTACATCAGCCGATTCATCAACCAATTGGCCGATACTTGTGGTCCGATTTTCAAATTACTCAGGAAAGGAGTAGCCGTCAAATGGAATGAGGATTGTCAGAAAGCTTTCGACCAAATCAAGCAATATCTGTTATCCCCGCCAGTTTTACAACCACCAAGGCTAGGAAAGCCTTTGCTATTGTATCTATCAGTGACAGAAGAAGCGATGGGTGCAATGCTAGCTCAACAAGCAGAAGATATAAGGATAGAAAATGCCGTGTATTACCTCAGCAAAAGGATGCTAGAATATGAGCTAAAATACAACAAGATAGAGAAGTTATGTCTGGCTCTAGTCTGGGCATGTACAAAGCTACAGCACTACCTCTCGTCTTACACCACATATGTTATTTCTGAATCGAAACCCTTGAAATTCCTTATGGAGAGGCCGGTTCTTGACTGTAAGATGGCTAAGTCGGTGTCAGTGCTCGCGGCCTATGATTTAAAATTTGTGCAACAAAAGGCAGTGAAAGGCGGAGCCTTGGCCGATCAATTAGCAGAATTACCGGTTGAAGACCAGATGCCGGAGGTAGAATTTCCTGATGAAGACTTGTTGAGCTTGGAAAGTGAAGTCTGGGAAATGTACTTCAATGGAGCTTCAAACTACAATGGAAATGGGGTTGGAGTCGTATTCAAAACTCCTTGTGGAGAATACATCCCAATCGCAGTCAAATTAGATTTCGACTACACCAACAATGAAGCCGAGTATGAAGCTTGCATTAAGGGGTTAGAAGCGGCCTTGGAAAAAGAGATAAAAGTCCTTAGAGTTTTCGGGGATTCCAATTTAATAGTCTCTCAAGCTCTAAGGAAGTGGAAAATTAAGGAAGAGCATTTGGTTCCTTACCTACAATGTCTGGATGAATTGGCTCAACAATTTGAGGATTTATCCTTCCACTACTTGCCGCGAGCCAAAAATCAGTTTGCTGACGCTCTGGCTACTTTGAACTCCATGGTTAATGTAGGGGGAGACCAAGTCATTCGACCTTTGACAGTTCGGCTTCAGAAACAGCCAGCACATGTCATGAATTTGGTGGATGACAAGCCTTGGTATTGGGATATACAGAACTATCTTCAGAATGAAGCCTACCCGGAAGAATCCCCCAAGACTGATCAACGGACATTGAGACAGTTAGCATCCGGATATTTCCTTACTGGGGGAGTTTTGTATAAAAGAAGTTGGAATGGCCTACACCTAAGGTGCGTTGATGAGGGAGAAGCTCAAGCCATCATGGATTCCTTACATAATGGGGAGTCCGGTCCACACATGCACGGGATAGCTCTGGCTCAAAAAATTATGAACCTGGGTTATTACTGGTCGACTATGAATGCAGATTGCGTGAGGCACGCGCAGAAGTGCCACGAATGTCAAATTTTTGCTAAGCTGCAAAAACGGCCTCCGGTCAATTGAATCCTATTGCTTCACCGTGGCCTTTCGCAACTTCCATAGACGTGATCGGAAAGATCCACCCGAAGGCTTCCAATGGCCATCAATTCATCTTGGTTGCTGTTGATTATTTCACTAAGTGGATTGAGGCAGCCTCCTATTCAGTCTTGAATGCCAAGAAGGCAGCACAGTTCATTCGTATTAACATCCTTTGTTGGTACAGAACGCCATTCGAGATCATAACTAATAATGGGTCTCATTTTCAGAGTCAATTCTCTGATTTGTTGAAAGCGAAGAAGATTCAGCATCATAAGTCCTCTCCCTATCGTCCACAAACAAATGGGGCTGTAGAGGCTGCAAACAAGGCTATAAAAGTCATTTTGCAAAAGACGATGAGAAAGCATAAAGCTTGGCATGAACAGTTGCCAAATGCCTTATGGGGATACAGGACTTCAATCAAAACGCCTACTGGGGCAACCCCGTATTCCTTAGTATATGGTATGGAAGCAGTGTTGCCTATTGAGCTGGAAGTTCAATCGGCAAGGGTTATCCGGGAAAGCCAGATCAGCGAAGCAGATTGGGTTGAGAATTATCACTTGCAACTCTTGGGTATGGATGAGAAGCGATTGCGAGCAATCCACCAAACTCAAGTTTACCAGAGAAGGATGGCACGGCACTTTAATAAGAAGGTGAAAGACCGAAAACTAGAAGAAGGTTGTTTGGTTTTGAAAGAGATTAGACAACCAGTCACAGACCCACGTGGGAAGTTCCGTCCTCATTGGGCTGGACCCTATGTGTTGAAGAAAATACTGTCCGGCGGAGCCGTCATTTTGACTGATTTAGATGGTTTGGAATTCACGAATCCCTGTAATTTAGATCAGTTGAAAAGATATGTTGTATGATTAGCATTGCATAATGTAAAAAGAGCTACATTGGACCTGATTCTCCTCGAAAAAAAAGAAATTATATATCGGAGATATGTAGGTAGCCCTCATTGGGCGCGGTCTAAACATTAATAAAAAATCATTTCATAATTCATTTCTTCTTTGCCAAAAAAAAAAAAAAAAAAGGAAAGAAAAAAAAAGTGGAAAAAAAGAAGAAAAACCCGCTAAGTCGAAAACCCGAAAGGGCGACTTAGGCAAAAGTCGGGGCCCGCTAAGTTGAAAACCCAAAAAAGGGCGGCTTAGGCAAAAATGGGTAGCTCGCTAAGTTGAAAACCCGAAAGGGCAGCTTAGGCAAAAATTAGAGCTTTAAATAAATAAAGTTGGAAAATGTTTGGAAAGCTAAAAGATATTCTCAATTTAAGCTAAAAAGTCAAATCTCATTCTAATAGCAGCCCAAAGTCAGGCAGAAAGTAATAAATCCAAACAAAATAAACAAATGATGAAATCTAAGTCCAAGTCCAAAGCAAAGAAAAAACATACATCGAAAGTCCAAGTCCAAAGCAAAGAAAAAATAAAAGCCTATAGAAGTCTAGGTATCCCGTCGCCTCCGTGGGGCAACGTCTTCCGAGTCATCCCTAGTTGGTAAACTCTGCCCAACCTCGCCTGTCCGAGGAGCCAGCACAATCTCCTCACCAGTCCCAACCTCATCATTAGCGTCAGTCTGAACCCAACCTTCGAGTGCACTCAGCAGTGCGGTCCTCCTTGGTCTCTTAACCGGCCAGACAGTGGCAATGAACCAGGCTCGATACTCAGGAGAAGTCTGAACATTGGCAGGATTAGGTAAAGGCCTAACCATATGATGATCTCTAACCCAAGCCCTAAGGATGGCTCGGGTAACACCCGGGTTAATGGCTGAATCAGCTGAAATGTCATCCATAATCAGAACAGTCTGATCTATCCCCATCTGCCTCAAAACGCGCGAAGCGCAGTACCAAGTACAGTGTGTAAGGCCTAGAAGGTAAACCCGAGTATGGCGAAAGCTAACCTGGATAAAGCGGGTGATGTGATACCAGGCAATGAACCACAGTACCTCATTGGGACCCAACTCAATCAGCCATGAAGTCCATGCATCAGTAGACGGATGGGTGATCAGGATCCTCCGTATACGATACTGAGTGGGATTGTAGGGCAAGGAAGTAGGAGCAGCAACCACTTGGAGGTGGTCCTTCAACCAAACCTGAGTAATGGATCCTTTCTATTACAAAGGAATGAACTAAAAGAAGAAAAGAATAAGGAAAAGGAAAGGGGAAATACCTAGAGAATAATGGGAGAGACTGTCCAGTCATCGAACCCTAAAGCAGCTCTGTCAAGGCTCCTAATGGTCTCTGCCAGCACAATGCCGCCAATACAACCCATATCCTCCATTTGCCGAACCATGGGGCAGAGGCGCAAGTCCCCAAAGCCTGGGTCCTGGTTAAACAAGAAGCCAGCCAATAAACAAAAAACCAGGGCCTGCATTCTCAGCCTCATCCGGTCTGGGACGTCTGAGCGAGCCTCTGAAAATTCATCAATCAGGGGCAGCAGAATTGCTTTCTGGTCGTCAATAATCATAGCCCTAGCATGTGGTCGACTAAACTGAAATAGGTTTTCGAACGACCGAATATACCCAATCTTTACCTCATGCTTGACTAAAGGGGCATTGGGGTCGCACCCTATAATAGCACAAAACTCCTCAAAAAGAGGGCACATCTCTTCCATCATAGCCCCAAACCGGAAAACGTGGGCCTCCGGTCCCAAAGTCTAAGACAGGCCCGTAAAAAATCCCAATCGACTACTACCCCCCTAAGAGTAATGATAGGAGAAAGACCGTACCTCCCCAAGTTGATCTTTTCAACTTTGGAGAGACTCCTAGTCCAGCTGTGCATGCTGTGGTTAAAAAAGGGATTCATGTTTTTTTTTTTTTCTGAGAAGAAAAGAAGGAAGGAAAAGAGAAAAAGAGAAAAAAATTTTTTGCTTTTCTGGCACAAATTTCGAGGATGAATGAATTCTGGAAAAGGACAGAAAAAAAACAGTTTTTATAGAAAAAAAGCGCCCGGGGGCGGCTGCGGCCGCCGAACCCGACGGCGGCGGCGGCCACCGCAAAAAAAATATATATATATTTTTCCAATACCATAAAAAAAAAAGAGAGAGGAGTTTTTTTTTTTTTTAATTTTCAGTGCAAAAAAAAATATATATAATCGACTACTACCCCCCTAAGAGTAATGATAGGACAAAGACCGTACCTCCCCAAATTGATCTTTTCAACTTTGGAGAGACTCCTAGTCCAGCTGTGCATGCTGTGGTTAAAAAAGGGATTCATGTTTTTTTTTTTTTTTTTTTCTGAGAAGAAAAGAAGGAAGGAAAAGAGAAAAAGAGAAAAAAATTTTGTGCTTTTTTGGCACAAATTTTGAGGATGAATGAATTCTGGAAAAGGACAGAAAAAAACAGTTTTTATAAAAAAAAGCGCCCGAGGGTGGCTGCGGCCGCCGGACCCGGCGGCCGCGGCGGCCACCGCAAAAAAAATATATATATATTTTCCCAAGTACCATAAAAAAAAAAGAGAGTTTTTTTTTTAAAATTTTCAGTGCAAAAAAATATATATATATATATATTTTTTCCATAAAATGGGTTGAAAGGAAATCCTATTTTCTTTCAAATTTGATAATCATGCATCTTCAGTACTAACCAAGTGTAGGTACAGGCAAAGTTCGGTACAGAAATACAAAAAAGGAAAACAGGAAAATCTAGCAACTATCAGCGACGGGGCCTCCTCCTCCTCTGATCATCAAAAGCTATCTGAGTCAAGGCCGTAGTTAGTTCTTGCTGCATCCCGAGAACCAGCTCCATACTCTGATTGACCAACCCGACAGGAACCTGAAAATTATACAAAGGAAAATACAAGTCAATACCAAATCTCTTATGAATCTTTTTTGCGAGAGATTTTTTTTCAGTCTTTACCTCAGTAATGTCCTCGGAAGGAAGAGATAGGCGATCCACACTCTCCATGGAGACCTCTCGAAGAGTTGGAGGGCCGTCGGGAAGATAGTAGGGAATGCTGTACGGAAGGCGTAGATTGGCCAGGTCTGGGTGAAGCGTCCCAATAGCCTCCGAAATAGCCCGGGGAGCCCTGGAAGGACCAGCCGAGCGACTAGGCTCGGCCCGAGATGGACCCTCAACCGGAGTGGAAGAAGTGAGATCAGTCATAGGCCTCCTCCTTGGAGTCCTAGTCGAGGGGCCCGAAGCCCGAGAAGAACGGGTGCCAAGCGGCTGGGAAGGAGCCGACCTCTGAAAATCATCTAACCGAGATCCAATGGGCTGCATCAAAGAGATTCTACAGAACTCGTCATAGTCTCCTCCCATGATGAGCTCCACATGTGGAATACCCTCAGTATGAGCAGCAGTGAGCGTCATCTGCTTGCCTGCTCGCATGTCCTCGGGAGGGGAATAAGGGACAGAACGGTAGCCTCTTATCTGAATGTCTACTCTCTCGCCCAAATAATATTGCCGCAGGACGGAGTGTGACAGGACCACCCTCCGCCGGGACAAGGCATCTGACCGCTGGAAATCGGGGTCAGGCTGAATCCAGCTCTACAGACGGGCAGTCATCGGCCCCACTTCGGCCTATAAAAGATGTAAATATGTTGATAAATCCTTTTTATTTAACATATCTAAGAATCACTAAGCACATACCTGCTCCAGAGTGCAAGTATCAAAAAAGGCTCTCAGCTCCTTCAACGATTTCTTGCGCCAAACGGTATGAAGGTTTGTTCGGTACCATCTCCAAGCCGAAGGCACCAGCCGTAATCCAAGATCAGTATGAAGTAGCTCTGGGCGAGTGTAAGGAAAGTACTCAAATGCCCAAGTCTGCAAAACAGAAACAGGAATCAGTGAGAAAAATCAAGATAAACAGAAAAACACAGAAAGGAAGAATGTTCTTTACATTACCTCCCAGAAGTAGTAGGTCCCGCTGAGTTTACAGTGGCCTCGACTTAGATCACACATGTCATCGTACATGCGGCTCAGAATAGCACCGGCCCAGTCGTACTCCTCCAAATGGGACAGATTTTCCAAACTTTTTAAAATAGAAGGATTAAACTTCTCTTTCCTGTTGGACCAGAAGGTCGAAGCAAACAACAGCAACAAAGTGAATCTGGCCACCTAAGTAGCCGTCAGTTTTCCTCGCCTGTATCTAGCATAGATGTCAGGGGCCTGGAGGGATAACCAGCGTCTGGAAAAGCTCAAAGCAGGAGTAACGGAGCCTGGCTCGACAACCCGAGGTAGGTCTATCCCGATCAGCTCCACTATCCGGTCAGAGGAGATCTCTGTCCTTCAGTCGTCATATAGCTCGATCGGCCGAATGCCGAAAGGGATCCCAGAGATCACAGAAAAGTCCGCAGGGGTCACTGTCAACTCGCCCCAAGAAAAGTGGAAAGTATTGGTGGTGTCCCACCATCTCTCGGCCAAAGCGCCCAGTAACTCCCTGTGGCTGCTCGGACCCATGTCAAGATGCCTCAGGTAGCCCAGATAAGATGGACCGATAATCGCTCCAACTGGGTTATGGTGGTCGAATATCTCGATCGGAATTTCAGCCACAGAACTCTCACCCACATCCAATTTAATACGGGAGTCCTAAAAGGTAAAGCAATCTAAGAGTTACTCCTCGAATCCTTACTAAGGGTAATATCTTAGTTCTACCCTAGCATGCATACTAATAAAACAGTAAGCACAGAAAAAAAATTCACATTTTGGCCACAGAGGCCCAAAAATTCACATTTTGGCCCCTAAGGCCCAAAAATACACAGTTTGGCCACAGAGGCCCAAAGATCTACAATTTGGCCTCTAAGGCCCAAGAAATAATTAAAACAAGCAAAGGTGAAAGGGAGCTTACCCGGGCATAGATGCCAGTTACGGAGGCGTGAGTGTCAGCGTCCGCCGTAACATTGGCCTCCTCGAGGGAAATCCCCAGAGACTCCAGAAAATCCTCGTCGCTGCTGTGGCTCGGAGAAGTCATGATGAGGAAGTTGAGAGAATTTGAGCGAACTCTTTGAATTTGAAATTTAAGAATGAATGAAAAGTTAGAATTTCAAGCTATTTATAAGCAAATAGCCAAAAGGCGGGTCTTCTGGACGCGTCCGATTTTCGCCTTCAAAATTTGTGTTTCAGACAACCACCGGCTCCCATAAATCTTTTTTATGGTTGCCGATGGGGGGGAACTGTGAATACCCAAATTTTGAGTCTCAAAGGGCCAGCTTTCCAGGACTGCAAACAGTCCGGCCGAACCGGAGGCCATTCAGAAAGTTCACCGGAAGTATGCCAATATGGTACTTGAAACGTCCGGAAAATTACGAGGATCACGGAACTGGTCCCGGAATATTTCTTAGAGGTCCGAAACTCCCAGAAAAGCCTTCGGAACGAGAAAGTAGGAAACCCGCCGGACCCGGCGGCTCCGGCCACGGCGGCTCAGGCTGCCGTCAACGGCGATCCAGGCCGCCGGACCCGGCGGACCAGGCCGCCGAAACAGTCCAATTTTGCCTATAAATATCGTCCCCGGCACTCAGTTTGAGGCACTCAGTCTGTGTTGACGGACGCTCCTTCTCCCTTACGCTCCTTGTGATTCTTTACTGCTTTTCTGCATTTTTTAGTTTAGTTTTATTGCTTTCTTACTTTGTTAATTGGTCACTAAATTTGAATTAATTAATATTCCCTTAACGAGGAGCTTAACCTGGAGTTAAGAAGTGGCCGTCGATTAAATCAGGTACATAAACTAAACTCTGCCTATTTAATTTTAGCACTTCATGCATGCTTCTCTTCTACTCCTAAACTCTACAACTGCATAAATGCATTCACATCATCAATTTGGCAAATAAATTGCCTCAATTAATTAAGTTCAGGCTAACATGTCCGGTTAATCAATAATCGTGGTATTAAAGCTTAAAATCCGACAATATTGGCCAAAAAAGCCTAGTTAATCAATAACTATGGTGAAATTGCCTTTATTTCGAACAAATCTGGCTTAAGTCCAATTAATCAATAATTGTGGCTAAATAGCCTTCATTAAACACGTTTTTTTTTCTTGGCAATCAAATTGCCTACATTGCAATTCAGTTGATCATTTTCGGCAAACAAATTGCCTATAAAGCAGATTAACCATTTTTAGCGACAAATCGCTTAAATCAATTTTTGGCAAAAAAGCCTTGAATTAATCAAACTTTTGGCAAATAAAATTGCCTAAATCAACTCATTTTGGCTAAAAGCCTTCAAATCAATCAATCTTTTGGCTGAAAGCCTTAAAATCAAACATTTTTGGCGACAAACGCCCAATCAATCAATTTTCGGCAACAAATTGCCTAAATCAATCTTTTGGCTAAAAGCCTTCAAATCAACACTTTTGGCAGAAAATGCCTAAAGATTAATCAATTTTCAAGCAAAATGGCTAAAACAAAATGCACAAAGCATACACACACTCATGCATAAAGCATACCCATTCAAAGCCCTTTTAAAAAGGCCTATTGAACTACGTTGACTTTGATCTTCCATTCAAACGGAAGTACTTAGGCACGTTCGAGATTTAACCCCGGGCGGCAAGTCGAAATCACTTAAACTTTTTATTGGTCCAATTGCATCATTTACCCTGCAAAGCATTCATTGTTTAGGTTAGTTCATCAGCATGACATAGTCTCGGGATCCACCTCCGGTTAGTAGACCATGCCTTAAACATTGGGATAGTTAATCTAGCAATTAGGTTTATTAAAAACTGGAGTCACTTAGGGTTTTTTCCTAGTTTACCCTAAAATAATTAAACAAGGTGGCGACTCATACATCACGTGCATTTCTGCCCTTAGTCACATGCACTCATATGCATTGACATGCCTTGGCATTTCGGGGGAGGGGTTCACAGCGTGCCTTGGCTTTCTGCTCTTGCACTATCTTGGAAGCTTCATCCCCAATCCCCAAGAAGTCTTCAAACTCGGATATCTTCTTCGACCATTCAGCTTCAGTGCCTGCTTGTATCATACCCACCATGAATTCGGTGCCTTCAACCAACTGTTCCAAGGAAGGTTCAGGAGAATTGATCAATTATTCAGCAAAATCCGTCATGAAAATTTCCAGGCCAGGGTAGGTCTTCCCTCTACTTTGAAATTCTCCTGAAGCTTGTGGGATAAAGAAGATATGATTTAGATTTGGCTCTCTAACCGGAGACCGGATCTCATACTTCTCCTTCTTTCTGTTCTTTGAATATCCCAACCCACGTCTATCTTGTTGTCCATAGGCTGATGAGAGAGGTTCAAACCTTCCTTGTAGCTCCCGGCCTAGCCCTTTGCCATACTGCCACTGCATCTTTTTCATCATTTTCCTCGAAAAAGGGCTCATCCTGTTAACTGCACTCTTACTCCCATTAACTGGCGCATCAATCACTGCCACTTGGAAACCAAACAACGGCACTGCCACCTCCAAGCCTTCCACTGTTGCCACATTCAAGTCCTCTTGCGCGTTAACGGTCATCACCTCAGTACCCCATGGGACCTTTACTTTTCTGTGCAGGGTGGATGGAATTGCACCTAGAGGGTGAAGCCATGGCCTCCCCAACAATAAAGCATAGCTGGCCAGGATGTCCAAGACGACCACATCCACCCAACATTCTATAGCCCCTGTGGAGATCTTCGCTCTGAAAGTTCCTTTTGCATTGCGCATGGTATTATCATATGCCTTGACCACCATGTTAGATGGTTCAAGTTCTGACTCCTCAATTTTGAACTTGGATAGCATCTTCAATGGGCACACACACAAAGCTGACCCATTGTCCACCATTACATTTCGGGTTTCGCACCCGTTGACAGCAATCTGAATGTATAAGGGCTTGAAGTGGTTTCTTCCTTCTGGCGGGAGGTCCGAATCAAAGAAAGTGATCTCGCCAATTCTGCGTTGCAACACATTGATCATATCTACACTCTATATTCGGGCAGGCACTCTAACAAAGGTCATGGCTTCCAACAAGGACTCCCTATGCTCTTTGGATGCTATCAGCAAATCCCATAATGAAATATCTGCCCTTGTCCTCTGCAACTGGCTCAACACTGAGTTTGCCGTTATACCACTGGGTGCTCGGTTTTGACTGCTCTCACCCATTTCAGCAGTCCTCTTTTGCATTTTCACTACTTCCTCTTCCTTCTTCTTTTCTTTTGGCTCTTCTCCGCCCTTTTCTATTGTCTTCTTCCTCATTTCATCAGCAGCAACTTCTTTTCCCTTAGCTTGAACACTGCTATCGAGATTATATACTCGCCCACTTCCGGTTAAGCTCTAGATGCCTACTTCATTCACATCCTCTTCGCTGCTATAATACCATTGCTCTTCCTGATCCGCCAAACTTTTTTGGATTGCGAGCTGAATCTGCTCGTCTTCACTCTCTGGTACCTCGCCCACCTTTACAGTAACGCTCTTCTCAATCTCTATTTTCACGGGTATCTTCCCTTCTTCTTCATCGCTGCTACAATCGTCCCATATGTTCAGCATGGCACACATCCTTTCTTCCCACTCAGCCTCTGCTAATACCAGTTCCTCTGGTAAGCCACTTCCGATTGCATTGACTGATCCACCCGACTGAGACTTACGGGGCGGATAGTTGTACTGGTATTGAGGGAGTGGATTGTTCTTGGTGCTGGGCTTGTTCCTCTCGGAGGGTTTGGTTATCTTTCCGCTATCTATCATATCTTAAATGTCGTGCCTCAACTTGAAACACTCATCAGTTGAATGCCCCTTGCATTGGTGGTAATCACAGTTCCGATCCATATACCTTCCACGCACAGGTTTAGTTGGATCGACTGGCAGCTTTGAAAGTACTCCATTCTTGATGCATGACCTCATGACCATACTCAAAGGTCTACCCAGGTCAGTGAATTCTCTTCTCACTCATTCATTGACAGCCCCCACTGTATTACCGCTTCCTGACTGATTCGGGTTACTGTTTCCGGCATTTCTGTCATTGTAGGAGGTCCGATAATTGCCAAACCCTCGACTCTTCTTCTTCTCCTCCTTATACAGCTCCTCTATGTTCAAACCAGCTCTTTGAACTAGAGCAAAGTCAATGAGAGGTTGGGTCAACATTCTCTCTTTGAAGAAGGGCAACAAGCTTTTGCTGAAAATTCTGATTAATTCTTGGTCCTTCGGCCTCGTCTGGACCATGAATAGCTTTGTTCTCCACCTCCTATAATAGTTAGAGAAGCTTTCATCTTTCTCCTGTCTCAGACTCTCCAAATCACGCAAGCCAAATTCGTCACTATCATCAGTCTTAAAGTGCTTAAGAAAAGCGGTCTGAAGCTTGACCCAATTCTTTTGTGTCTCCAAATCTAGACCATCATACCACCTCCGGTAACTCTTATGTAGTGTTTGTGGGAATGCTCGTAAAACATCCTCCTCATTGTATCGGTTCATTTGAGAAACCTGGAGGAATTCAGATAGATGGGACCGCGGGTCGTTATCTCCCTCAAACACAGTATGCTTGAACGTTTTGAACGAAGTGGAGCTGGTAGGGTGCAAGAAATATTCGGTTATATGGAAGTTGGTGATCGGGTCCTTTTCCTTCACTACAGACATTTTCTCAACCTTGTCTTTCAGCTCAGCAAGTTGCTTGATTATATCATTCTCGACTGGGACAGTGTTACCCACAGAGGCCTGATTATCTGAAGCAGGTTTTGGGATTTGTCTCTCCTCAACCACAGGTTGGCTGCTTGATGCGAGAGGAGTCTGATTTTGTGCCCTATCTTGGGCGAAAGCAGCAGCTACTATCTGAGTAGTGGTCCTTATCTGGGCTTGGGAGAACCCGGTCTCATTCTCCATGTCATCAGCCATTTCTACTGGGTCTGAATCAGAATCTGAACTTGAATAATTCACAGAACTGACTGGAGTAAGCTCGAGGATTGGGGATGTTCTGACTAAGCGTTGACCAGGGTGTCGGTGCCAAGCTCTCGAAGCAATTTCCCGAGAAGAATCAATTCTGACAAAAAATATCTGAGTTAAAGCAGGTCCTGCATGTATGCATGAGAAAATGAAAGCACATAGGATGAGAAATGCATTTCTAATGTGCTAAAGACCGGTATGGAAATAAGATCTCGATTTCAACGACTGGACCCAAAATTCGGTGTGAATAATATGGCAATAACTTATTTTGTATTTAAACATTTCTAGTATTATCTGTCGTCGACAGTTCCTTTTGGATTTACGGTCGACTATTTTCTCTCAAGTCCCTAACTTTTGCCTTGGAATGAAAGAATTTCCAAGCGGGACATTTTTGTGTTATTTTTATTTCATTGTGTATATATTTTGTATCTTTACTTTTTGCCTTGGGACATATGGTCCCAAGCAGGATCTTATTTTGTTTTGTTACAAATTTTGTAATCTCTCACTTATTTTCAGATAATACGAGAAATGTAAAAATACAAAGGAATCGCAACCCCCTTATATCTCCCTTTTCTTTCGGGTATAAATTTGCTATAAGTGATTGCATCATATTATTCAAAACGAATTTGAGGTCCAGTCTCAAGACCAAGGTCAAATGTCCATACCGAAAATTAGCTCTTATTAATGAATTGCTGAAAAAGAAAAATGTTACATGGTGCATGAATGTCACAACATATGTACAGTTTATAACATACAGGGGAACAAGAGTTGGGAAATGCATGTCTTCCAACCTTATTTCTCCCACACATGGATTCCATTGGTATAAATTTTGACATCTGTTTCCTAGGAATTGGTCTAATCTCGACAACCAACAGGGGATTTTGAGATTGACGATATCAACTCTCGGAAATGAATGCGGCATAACAACAGCAACCAGAATTGGGTGTACCTTAGGGGAAGTGACTAAGGTTTTTGACTATGTGCATTGGCTTTAGTCTTATTAGGCTTACAAAGTCTGGGTTCCGCAAAAAGGATTCGGGCTTTGTTGGGCCTACTCCTTTTGATGCACCTTTAAGATACTAGGCTTGCGGTTGGTAGTAATGTTAATTCTCGGATGGATGCACCTAAAACGCGAGATTTAGGCTAGATCCACCGTCAAAGTTAACACCAGTACCGAAGGGTAATATGGGTAGAAAGTGATGAGAAGAGAGAAATGCGGTATGAATGAAAAAATCCTAAAAAAGAAAAAAAAGCAATTAAGCACATACGAACGATTAAAGAATTTTCCATCGGCTTTTCTAATCAATTTTATTTAAAAAATGAAGGCTTTTAGAGTCAATTCCTAATTGTAACCACTTGATTATTAAAAAATAACCGGGGATTAGTGGATGCAGAATCCTCAGTGAAGTCACCAATCTGTTTTCGCCCAATTGAGATCCCCAAACCCCGGAAGGGACCTCGAAAAACTTCTTTGGTTCTTATTATTTGAATTAGTGATTTTTATTGAAAAAGTGGTGTTAAAGCCTTTTGGGAATGCGATGCCGATAAATCGGTCTTATAAAATATTTGAGTCGCCACCCATTATTTCGGCAATGGGACCGTTTCCAATTTTATTTTATAAAAGTGACTTCTTTTAACCCTATTTTTATTTAAGGCCAATTATTTGAAAAACTGGTTAGGCGCACCGTGTGCGGTTCTAGGTAAGGGAATTGAGTACATCGGCCCGTTGGAAGCCGATGCCCGAAAAATCGGCCTCTTTTGACCTGCAATTTCTAATTTATTTTAATTTAGAAAAGCCAATTTGTTTAATTAAACCCAACCCGAATAAATCGAACCGAGTTCCTATGTGGAAAATTAATTAATCATCCCAAATAGGTTCATTCATTGCATTCATAACCATTCATAATCACATCCATCATCCACCCATAGTAAAAATAATTAAAAAGACCCGCTCTTGCCTTATGGTTAAAGGTGGGCCACAAACCGGATTTAATAATACAATTTAAACCATATAAATTCTATAAATCCTAAAATCATATATAAAAGTAAATTAACTTGTTTGGTTTGATTAAAACATAGTCTGCCCATCATTGGTTATTTCTTGAATTAAAATTAAACATTTATTTAAGGACATGAAATTAAAATAAAATAAAAATATGATTCTGGAACCCTAGAACAGTTGCGTCTGTGAACCCCTCCCCTAAAAATCAATGGCATATGAATGCATGTGACTAAGGAAGAAATGCACGTGATGTGTGAGTCGCCACCTTGTTTAATTATTTTAGGGTAAACTAGGAAAAAACCCTAAGTGACTCCAATTTTAATTAACCTAATTATTAGATTAATTAACCCAATGATTAAGGCATGGTCTACGAACCCGAGGTGGATCCCGAGACTATGTCATGCTGATGAACTAACCAAAACAATGAATGCTTTGTAGGGTAAAATGATGTAATTAGACCAATGAAATGTTTTAAGTGATTTCGACTTGCCGCTCGGGGTTAAATCCCAAACGTGCCTACGTACTTCCGTTTGAATGGAAGATCAAAGTCGACGTAGTTCGATAGGCCTCTTTTAGAGGGCTTTGAATGGGGATGCTTTATGCATGAGTGTGTGTATGCTTTGTGCATTTTGTTTAGGCATTTTGCCAAAGATTGATTGATTTTTTTAGGCATTTGATGCCGAAAGTGTTGATTTTAATGGCTTTTAGCCAAAAGATTAATTCAGGCAATGCCAAAAATGTTGTGATTTAGGCGATTGTCGCCAAAATGCTTGATTTTAAGGCTTTTAGCCAAAAGATTGATTAATTTGAAGGCTTTTAGCCAAAAAGGTTAATTTAGGCAATCTGTCTGCCAAAAGATGATTATTTAGGCAATTGTCGCCAAAATGATTGATTTAAAGCTTTTAGCCAAAATAAGTTGATTAATTTTAGGCATTTTGCTAAAGAATTGATTTAAGCGATTTGTCGCTGAAAGTAGTTAATCTAGTTTATAGGCAATGTGTTTGCCAAAAATTGATTAACTGGATTGTAATGTAGGCAATTTTATTGCCAATAAAAAACGTGTTTGAATTAAAGCTTTTTAGCCACAATTATTGATTAATTGGACTTAAGCCAGATTTGTTCGAAATAAAGGCGATTATACCATAGCTATTAATTAACTAGGTATTTTAAGCCAATATTGTCGGATTTAGGCTTTAATACCACGATTATTTATTAACCGGACATTTAGCCTAAACTTATTTATTCGAGGCAGTTTATTTGCCTAAAGATGTCATGAATGTATTTATGCAGTTATAGAATTATTAGGAGTAGAAGAGAAGAATGTATGAAATGCTAAAATTAAATAGGCAGAGTTTAGTTCATGTACCTGATTTAATCGACGGCCACTTCTTAACTCCAGGTTAAGCTCCTCGTTAAGGGAATATTAATTAATTTAATTTTAAATGACCAAATAACAAAGCAAGAAAATAATAAAGCTAAATAAAAATGCAGAAAAGCAGTAAAGAATCGCAAGGAGCACAAGGGAGAAGGAGCGTCCGTCAACACAGACTGAGTGAGGAAATCGGAGTGCCGGGGCCACTATTTATAGGCGAAATCGGACTGGCTCGGCGGCTGGGCCGCCGGTGCTCGGCGTCTCGGGCCGCCGGATGCCAGCGGCTAGGCCGCCGTGCCTGGTGGTTTTGCTAATTCTCGCTCCGGAGGCTTTTCCGAGAGCTCCGGACCTCTGAAAAAAATTTCGGGACCAGTTCTGCGATCCTCGCGACGTCTCGGACGTTTCAAGTACCATATTGGCATACTTTCGGTGAACTTCCAAAATGGCCTTTGGTCCGGTCGGACTGTTTGCAGTCCGGGAAAATTGGCTCTTCGAGCCTCAAAATTTGGGTATTCACAGGCGACTGCAGCCGCCACCACCGCGGCCGGGAAAACTGGCTTTTTGAGCCTCAAAATTTGAGTATTCACAGTTGCCACCCACTGGTTATCATAAAAAATGATTTATGAGAGCCAGTGGCTGTCTGAAAGAGCAAATTTTGAGGATGGGCAGAGGAGGAAAACCCCGCCGTGGGTTTTTTCTATGAAATGAAATGATCAAATGCATGGATTTATGTTTGTTACTTAAAGATGTTTTTGCCTCTTTGAGGACTTAAAAAGAAATTTTGCCTCATAGAGGACTTGAAAAAGAGGTTTTCCCCTTAATGAGGGCTTGAAAAGAGATTTTGCCTCTTAGAGGACTTGGAAAGAGATTTTGCCTCTTAATGAGGGCTTGAAAAGAGATTTGTTTTTTTCTTTGAGAACCAAGGGTCCACCTAAAGTCGAAATGATCCAATGGCTTGGTTTTGGATGAAAAATGGTTGGTTATTGGTTAGGGTTTCACCCTAGGTTTTATGTAAAAAAAGTTAACCATTAACCGGGTTCTACCCTAGGTTTGTGTAAAAGAGATTGACGATGGTTGGGTTTCACCCTGGGTTGTGCATGTTGTTTTTTTTTTTAACACTTGCCCCTGAATCCGACTTGGAGGATTTTGCCCCCTGCTTGAGAGAATTGATGCCCTTATTAGCTGAAATAGAATTTTTTCTTAATGAAAGACTAAAAATTCCGTGATTACTTTTGTGATGGGAGAATGGTGAAGGTTCTTATCACTTCTTACCCCCAGAATGGTGCTGACCATGGAATACTTCAAGACATTGGCGTTGTACTTGTCCAATCGATTGAGGAATCAAGGAGAACAAAGCCACTTATATGACTCGAGGAAACGAACAATGTGGATGACATTGCTCGTCTGAAAGGATCGAAGAAACGATGGTCCGAGTGGAGATGAGGTATTAAAGAATTACCTCTCAACGATTATGTTTGACATTTTTTTTAGGGTTGTTTTGGAAACCCCGGGGATTGAATTGACATTTTCCTCTCTCTCTTTTTTTTCGAGGAATGACTCAAAGAATGACGCTTTCAAAACGAACCTTTTTTTGAGAATGACTCAATTTTTGTGACTCGTTGTGGAATGACCACTGGTGATGGAGACTTGATTTTAGAGACTCGATTTAGAGACTCAAATTTTTCTTGTAGTGAATTTTGACTCGAAGGAATTCAGTGGTTCTTAGAAAAAATGATTTATATACTCCCGAGAAGACCTTTGAAAGCACTTTTTTTTCTTTTTGCCTTAACTTTTGCCTAGTAGCCGCCCTTTCGGGTTTTCGACTCTAGCAGGCTCTTTGCCCTAACTTTTGCCTAGACCGCCCTTTCGGGTTTTCAGCCTAGCGGGCTCAATTCTTGCCTGAAGCCGCCCTTTCGGGTTTTCAACTCCAGCTTTTATTTTTCTTTTCTTCTCTTTTTTTTTTACTATTTTTATTATTATATTTTTTTTATTGGCAAAGAGAAAATGCTTTTTATGATGCAGACTTATGTTTGTGACCGCGCCTTTGTGGCTGCCTACGTATCTCCAAGAACTCTTCGGGGGATGGGGAGAATCAGGTCTTTCGTAGTTCCTTCCGGGATGCGAACTTCGTGCTCGGCTGGTGCGGAATTCATCTCCGACTTGATGTTAGTGCGAAATTCCTTTCCGTCTTGGTGCGGAATTTATTTCCGACTTGCTGTTGGGGCAAAATTCAATTTCGCCTTAATGCTGATTGTGGAATTCATTTCCGATTTGATTTCTTCGCGGGATTTCTTCCCGACTGGATGTCTTTGCGGGATTCCTTCCCGACTTGATGTTGATGCAGAATTCATTGCTGCCTTGATTTCTTCGCAGGATTTCTTCCTGGCTTGCTGTCTTTACGGGATTCATTCCTGACTGGATGTCTTTGCGGGATTCCTTCCCGACTTGATGTTAATGCAGAATTCATTTCTGACTTGATTTCTTCACGGGATTTCTTCCCGGCTTGATGTCTTTGCGGGATTCCTTCCTGACTGGATGTCTTTACGGGATTCATTCCCGACTTGATGTTGATG
Source organism: Jatropha curcas (assembly GCF_041381405.1). Taxonomy (NCBI): domain Eukaryota; kingdom Viridiplantae; phylum Streptophyta; class Magnoliopsida; order Malpighiales; family Euphorbiaceae; genus Jatropha; species Jatropha curcas. Next base: position 15,923,367 of record NC_143159.1, read on the forward strand.
CAGAATTCATTTCTGGCTTGATTTCTTCACGGGATTCCTTCCCGGCTTGATGTCTTTGCGGGATTCCTTCCCGACTTGATATCTTTACGGGATTCATTCCCGACTTTGATGAGGTTGAATCAACTTATTGACTCGAGCTCGTATAATAGTGATGACCCTAGGCGAATCCGACTTTGTTGTTGTAGTGGTTTTACCACTGGTTGACTGAAATGTGACTTGTATTCATCACAAAGAGTTTTGAATACCCACATTGTGATGGTAACTTGAGTGGCTTGAGTGTTGAAGAAGCTTTTATGCTTTGAGTTTGTGGCTTCGCCATGTTTGAATTCTCGAGGTTAATTTGATTCCTTTTCTTGAACTTTATCTTCCTCTGAATTTGAAACTTATTTCCTCAATGGTTCTCCTCTCCATAAGGAATTTTGAGGAGACTCTTCCTTTTCCTTGTTTTGAGAAATGATCCTTGTTTATAAGGACACTGGTACTTGTGCCATGCTTGGCGCTTGATTTTCAAGGTCTTTGTTGTCATCCAATTTATGGAAATGACTGCTTCTTTTAACTTGCTTTTTCAAAATGTGAGCAGCCGCTTGGTCTTTGTCCTTATGGCTGAAATGATTTGTCATCTACCCTTGATGGGCTTGAATTTAACGGAGAGCTTGCAGTTGACCCGTTTTTTGACAACTTGATTTCCTGTAGCTTTGTCCTTGATTTCTTTCTTTTGTGCAGAAGTTTCTTTTGACCCATTTTTTTTTCTTTTGCTTGTTTGCTTCCTTTTGACCAGGGGTTCCTTTTGTCCCGTTTTTCCTTTTTGCTTGCTTAGAAGCAGCCTCTCCATAAAGAATTTCGAGGCAACTTGATTCTGAGATGACTTGAGTAGCGTATGGATAGCATTGCGACTTCGTGCAGACCCAACCCAATTCCAAACATAACTTCTTTATTCTGTCGCTTTTAAGCTCAAAATTCAAACACCTCTCAATCGGAGCATCTTCCATTCCTGGGTTTTTGGAGAAACCATTCTGGCCCTAACCCCTTCCATCGGCTTTGCCTCGGTACTGTTTGAAGTCTTGCGTACCCTTTGCTGGATCCTTTCCATGATTACCCTTCAAAACTTCCCCTTTGATGGTGCTTCTTAGGATGCCCCCAGCTTTGATTGATGCAGAGCAAATGAATGCATTTTACTTTGCCAATTTTTATTATCTTTTTTTTTATCATCATTTTTTTTTATTTTTTTTTATTTTTTTCGATTTTTTTTTTGTGCTTTCACAGGAAAGGATAGGGAGAGAGTATAAACATGATTGGAACGTAAACTGATCACTTTTTTATTGATAAGATAAAATTTTTGTACAAAAGACACTTAGATTTACAAATGAAAACTTGAATGGAAATGAAAATGAAAAGAAAAACTAGACCCTAAAAGATAGACTCTAGGTGGACTGTGATGGACTAGGATTGGATTGACTGTAGTGACTTTGTTCTTCTCGATGCTTCAATCGATCAGACATGTTGTTGTTGGTCTTGAACAATTCCTTTGTTCTTTTGGAGGTTTGATCTCAACCTTCTCAGACACAAACTTCATTCATTTCTAAGAAAAGTTCGAAAGGATCGGACGATTCTTGTTCAGCAATTTTTTTTTGCATTAATCCCATGGTTAGGCAAGGGATTGGTTGATGTTTAGTTTGCTCTTGGGGATGATGGACCCATTGTCAACCAGGTCTTGTAGACGGTTTTTTTTCAAAGTCCAGCATGATTCTGCTTCTTGTATGAGTCTTCTTTGAGTTGACCCAACTGGATTAAGTCTTCCACCTTAGTTGCAGTTGCAATGAGCGATTGGAACATAAGCAAGTACTGTGTTTGAAGCTGTGACTGGTAGACAAGCAGTAAATTCTTGATTATTATGTCAACTTGTTCCTGTTCAGAAGGTCGGTTGATCATTTGAGCAGCTTTGGCTCTCCACCTCGAAAGGAACGAGGAGAAGGTCCCTCCGGGTAACATCCACTTCGATATTATAATGGTACTGCGTGTTGAAAGCATTGCATATGTCCTCCCAATTCTTCATTTTGGAACGATCCAAGCTTACAAACCATCTTAATGCAGCACCAGTCAAAGATTACTGAAACAACTGAGCAAGGAGCTCGCTATTCAGGCCAAACGGGTTGAGGGCACCCACATACATTTTCAGGTGCATTTTGGGACAAGTGGTTCCATCAAACTTGTCCATGTTGGGCATCTTGAACTTTGTCGGCAGTCTTACTTCGGGGAACAAGGACAAGGAGTCCATGTCCACGACTTCTTTGTGTGTCTTGAGGGCAGTAATAGACCTTTCCAGGAGTTCTAGTTTCTCTCTCATTTTCTGAGCTTCCAGCTCAGAAGCAGTTCTGGAGGGCATGTCGTCCCGGTTAAGGGTAGGGTTTGTCGGTTCTGCAGCAGGTCCCTGATTGGAGGCAGAAGGTCCACTTCCCCCAGCGGAAGCCCCATTTCCATTACCACCACCTAGTTCGGCTATTAGGGCAGTCCTTTGGGCGGCCAATGCCTCATTCATTCTAGCCTCCATTCTGACTTCCAGTTGTTCAATGAGGTTTTGGATGTCAGACAGTGATGCCATTGGTGCAGTGGGGGTTGTTGGACTTGTGGGTGAGAGCTCAGTTGGTGTTTCGGGTACAGGTGGTCTTTGGAGGGGTACCTGTAAAAGGACATAGTCAAAACGATTAGACTATCCTATATAAGGCGTTTCCATAGGGTATGTGAGATAGTGTGCGGTAGGGTGGTGTATGGGTAAGGTATTTGGACTTGACCCTGTGAGATGGGACGGTTTGACCCTGTGTGGTAGGATAATGTTGGTATGCTAGGACACCTAGGATAGAACCTAATGGGATGTGATATGTAAGGTAGAGTGCTTAGGGCTGGACACCTCGACTTTTCGAAAGGCCCTAAGTTCTCAAAAAAAATTTTTTTTTTTTGGCTTTAGGGGCCAAATTGAGAATTTTTAGGCCTCTGTGGCCAAAATGAGTATTCTTGGGCCTCTGGGGCCAAATTGAGAATTTTTGGGCCTCTGTGGCCAAATTGGAAATTTTTGGGCCTTAGGGGCCAAAATGTGAACTTCTGGGTCTTTGTGGCCAAATTGGGCATTTTTGGGCCTTTGGGGCCAAATTGAGAATTTTTGGGCCTTCGAGCCCAAATTGGGAATTTTTTGGGCCTTTGTGGCCAAATTGAGAATTTTTGGGCCTCTGTGGCCAAATTGAAAATTTTTGGGCCTTTGGGCCAAAATGGGTATTCTTGGGCCTCTGGGGCCAAATTGAGAATTTTTGGGCCTTCGGGGCCAAATTGAAAATTTTTGGGCCTCTGGGGCCAAAATGGGTATTCTTGGGCTTCTGGGGCCAAATTGAGAATTTTTGGGCCTTAGGGGCCAAAATGTGAATTTTCCAGGTCTCAGGGACTAAAATGTAATTTTTCAGGTCTCAGGGACCAAAAATGTGATTTTTCAGCTTTGAAATGGAATGTTTTTTTTTTTGTGAAGTATGGGATGAATGCGTGAATGCGCACAACATCACAACATAATTCATTTATGGTATGATTCACATCATTGGGTGCATACAGTCCTAAAGGATAGGTTCTATAGGCTATGACACAAATAGGGAATTGGCTTATTAAGGGACCCTTGAACCTTGAGTATGGATATACCTAACCACATGTGAAACAAGGAGTTTCGCGTGGGTCCGACAGTACGCATACTCATGGGCCACCCCCAAAAGGATTAGGGATGGTTTGCGGTAACAGGGAGGACGCTTTGGCTGTCCGTCGACATAATCAAAGAGACCTGCCGATCAGCGCTACTTGCTATCCAGACTCAAAAGTTTGAATAGAGAGAGAAGAAATTGATTTGAAATTCATTTTTTATGCAATGGAAAAAAAGATTCTCAATCGTGCCAATAAGTCAACAAATTTAAATGTTTTAATCAAATTTGTCAATTAAGTTCAAATTTTCTCATCAAGTATTCTTAAAGAAAGAACACTCGATTCAGGTCAAGGTACCCTGCAAAACGAAGCATAGTAAAATAATGCCCTGAAGAAGGGCCGGTTAGTCTATGCAGCAATTGTAGTCCACTTATGCAAAAAGATTACATAATATTCCCCAGTGAAGTCGCCAAACTGTGAACCCCTCCCCCAAAAATCAATGGCATATGAATGCATATGACTAAGGAAGAAATGCACGTGATGTGTGAGTCGCCACCTTGTTTAATTATTTTAGGGTAAACTAGGAAAAAACCCTAAGTGACTCCAATTTTAATTAACCTAATTATTAGATTAATTAACCCAATGATTAAGGCATGGTCTACGAACCCGAGGTGGATCCCGAGACTATGTCATGCTGATGAACTAACCAAAACAATGAATGCTTTGCAGGGTAAAATGATGTAATTAGACCAATGAAATGTTTTAAGTGATTTCGACTTGCTGCTCGGGGTTAAATCCCAAACGTGCCTACGTACTTCCGTTTGAATGGAAGATCAAAGTCGACGTAGTTCGATAGGCCTCTTTTAGAGGGCTTTGAATGGGGATGCTTTATGCATGAGTGTGTGTATGCTTTGTGCATTTTGTTTAGGCATTTTGCCAAAGATTGATTGATTTTTTTAGGCATTTGATGCCGAAAGTGTTGATTTTAATGGCTTTTAGCCAAAAGATTAATTCAGGCAATTGTTGCCAAAAATGTTGTGATTTAGGCGATTGTCGCCAAAATCCTTGATTTTAAGGCTTTTAGCCAAAAGATTGATTAATTTGAAGGCTTTTAGCCAAAAAGGTTAATTTAGGCAATCTGTTTGCCAAAAGATGATTATTTAGGCGATTGTCGCCAAAATGATTGATTTAAGGCTTTTAGCCAAAATAAGTTGATTAATTTTAGGCATTTTGCCAAAGAATTGATTTAAGCGATTTGTCACTGAAAGTAGTTAATCTAGTTTATAGGCAATGTGTTTGCCAAAAATTGATTAACTGGATTGTAATGTAGGCAATTTTATTGCCAATAAAAAACGTGTTTGAATTAAAGCTTTTTAGCCACAATTATTGATTAATTGGACTTAAGCCAGATTTGTTCGAAATAAAGGCGATTATACCATAGCTATTAATTAACTAGGTATTTTAAGCCAATATTGTCGGATTTAGGCTTTAATACCACGATTATTTATTAACCGGGCATTTAGCCTAAACTTATTTATTCGAGGCAGTTTATTTGCCTAAAGATGTCATGAATGTATTTATGCAGTTATAGAATTATTAGGAGTAGAAGAGAAGAATGTATGAAATGCTAAAATTAAATAGGCAGAGTTTAGTTCATGTACCTGATTTAATCGACGGCCACTTCTTAACTCCAGGTTAAGCTCCTCGTTAAGGGAATATTAATTAATTTAATTTTAAATGACCAAATAACAAAGCAAGAAAATAATAAAGCTAAATAAAAATGCAGAAAAGCAGTAAAGAATCGCAAGGAGCGTAAGGGAGAAGGAGCGTCCGTCAACACAGACTGAGTGAGGAAATCAGAGTGCCGAGGCCACTATTTATAGGCGAAATCGCACTGTTTCGGCGGTCGGGCCACCGGGGCTCGGCGGCCGGGCCGCCGGGGCTCGGTGGCTGGGCCGCCGTTGCTCGGCGTCTCGGGCCGCCGGAAGCCAGCGGCTGGGCCGCCGTGCCTGGTGGTTTTGCTAATTCTCGCTCCGGAGGCTTTTTCGAGAGCTCCGGACCTCCGAAAAAAATTCCGGGACCAGTTCCGCGATTCTCGCGACATCCCGGACGTTTCAAGTACCATGTTGGCATACTTTCGGTGAACTTCCAAAATGGCCTTTAGTCCGGTCGGACTGTTTGCAGTCCGGGAAAATTGGCTCTTCGAGCCTCAAAATTTGGGTATTCACAGGCGACTGCAGCCGCTGCCGCCGGCGGCTGCCGCTGCCTTTAAGGGCGGCCGCCACCGCCGCGGCCGGGAAAACTGGCTTTTTGAGCCTCAAAATTTGAGTATTCACAGCGTCACGCAGCTGTTCTATGAAGAATAGGTGCGTGGCGGAACTCCTAATTGCGTGACGCATTTGTTCGTGACCTTATCAAAATTTCCAGATTCATTAATCACTTATTTAAAACATAATATCAAATAAAAATATAAAAACGAAATAAAAATTACGCACACGAACAGTTCCGTCACGCAGGTGGTCCAGGCAGAGTCAAGTTCTTTTGGACATGAACAGTTGCGTCACGCAGGTAGTAGCTGCGTGATGCAGCTGCTCTGGTCCGTAACTACCTTTCAAACTACCCTTTTTAACGTGTTCTTTTTTATTAATAGATATTTAATATTACTCAGAAATGTCCAATGACAGGCAGAATGTTACTGTGAACCCCTCCCCCCGAAAATAGGCATAAAAATGCATATGACTAAGGGCAGAAATGCACGTGAATGTGTGAGTCGCCACCTTGTTTAATTATTTTATGGCAAACTAGGAAAAAACCCTAAGTTGACTCCAATTTTAATTAACCTAATTACTAGATTAATTATCCCAATGTTTAAGGCATAGTCTACGAACCCGAGGTGGATCCCGAGACCATGTCATGTTGATGAACTAACCAAAAAATGAATGCTTTGCAAGGTAATTGGACCAATGGAATGTTTAAGTGATTTCGACTTGCCGCTCGGGGTTAAATCCCAAGCGTGCCTACGTACTTCCGTTTTGAATGGAAGATCAAAGTCAACGTAGTTCGGTAGGCCTTTTTTAAAGAGCTTTGAATGGGTATGCTTAATGCATGAGTGTGTGTATGTTTCGTGCATTTTGTTTAGGCATTTTGCCAAAGAATTGATTGATTCGATTTAGGCATTTGTTGCCAAAAATGTTGATTTAAGGCTTTTAGCCAAAAGATTTTTTTAGGCAATCAGTTTGCCAAAAATTGATGTGATTTAGGCGATTGTCGCCAAAATTAAATATTTGAAGGCTTTTAGCCAAAATGAGTGATTTAAGGCTTTTAGCCAAAAGATTGATTAATTCAAGGCATTTTGCCAAAGCTTTGATTTAAGCGATTTGTCGCTAAAAAATGGTTAATCTCACGTATAGGCAATTTGTTTGCCAAAAGAGATCAATTGAATTGCAATGTAGGCAATTTATTGCCAAGAAAAACGTGTTTAATTAAGGCAGTTTAGCCACAATTATTGATTAATTGGACTTAAAACTGTTCGAAATAAAGGCGATTATACCATAGTCATTGATAGACTAGATACTTTAGCCAATATTGTCGGATTTAGGCTTTAATACCACAATTATTAATTAACCAGGCATTTAAGCTTAATCATATTTAATTAAGGCAGTTTATTTGCTTAATTGATGACGTGAATGCATTGATGCAGCAGTTTAAATCAGAATTGGAGTAGAAGAAGAATATGCATGAAGTGCTAAAATTAGATAGGCAGAGTTTCATTTATGTTCTTGAGTTAATCGGCGGCCGCTTCTTAGCTTCAGCTTGAAAAACTCCAGATTAAGCTCCTCGTTTGGGGAATATTAATTAATTTAATTTGATTTAAGTGGCCAAATATCACAACAGCAGAATAATAAAAGCCTACACTAAATGCAGAAAAGCAGTAAAAGACGCAAGAAGCATAGGGGAGAAGGAGCGTCCGTCAACACAGACTGAGTGAGTAAAAACGGAGTGTCGGGGCTATATTTATAGGAAAAAATCGGACTGGAGGGCGGCCCCTGCCGCCGTGGCGGCGGCGGCCTCCCCTCCCGGCGGCAGCCGCCGCCGCCGGGGCCGGCGGACTTGCTATTTTTTTGTTCAAATGGCTTTTTCGGGAGTTCCGTACCTCCAAAAAATATTCCGGGACCAGTTCTGCGATCCTCGCAAGTTTTTGGACGTTTCAAGTACCATATTGGCATACTTTCGGGAGTTCCGTACCGCCACGGCGGCCATTGCTGCCGTGGCGGCGGCGATGGCCGCCGCCGCCGGGGCCGGCGGACTTGCTATTGTTTTGTTCAAATGGCTTTTTCGGGAGTTCTGTACCTCCAAAAAATATTCTGGGACCAGTTCTGCGATCCTCGCAATTTTTCGGATGTTTCAAGTACCATATTGGCATACTTTCGGTGAACTTTCCGAATGGCCTCCGGTCCGGCCGGACTGTTTGCAGTCCGGGAAAGCTGGCTTTTTGAACCTCAAAATTTGGGCATTCACAGTTGCCCCCCACTGGCAACCATAAAAATGATTTATGGGAGTCGATGGTTGTCTGAAACACAAATTTTGAAGGCGAAAATCAGACGCGTCCAAAAGACCTACCTTTTAGCCTTTCCCTACTATCCTCCTGACGGCACTCTAGCTTTTCGGGAGGTCTCCCTGGAGAATGTGGATCGCCTGGATCTTCCTCCTGAGGACATTACTGAGGTAAAGACCGATAAATCTCTCACAAAAAGGATTCATAAGAGATTTGATATTGACTTGTATTTTTCTTTGTATGATTTCCAGGTTCCTATCGGATTGGTCAATCAGATGATGGAGCTGATTCTCGGGATGCAGCAAGAACTAACTTCATCCTGGACTCTGAGGGCCTTTGATGATCAGAGGAGGAGAAGGCCCCGTCGCTGATAGTTGCTAGATTTTTCCTGTTTTTCTTTCTTTACTGTATTTCTGTACTGAACTTTGACTGTACCTGCACTTGGTTAGTACTGAAAATCTTATATGTATGCATGATTATCAAATTTGAAAGAAAATAGGATTTCATTTCGGCCCATGAAATAGAATTTTATATGTACTGGGGGAAAAATATATATATATATATATATATATATATATATATATATATATATATATATATATATATATATATATATATATATATATATATATATATTGTTTTTCAAAGATGAATCCCTTTTTTAACCACAGCATGCACAGCTGGACTAGGAGTCTCTCTAAAGTCGAAAAGATCAACTTGGGGAGGTACGGTCTTTCTCCTATCATTACTCTTAGGAGGGTAGTAGTTGACTGGGATTTTTTATGGGCTTGCGTCAGACTTTGGGACCCGGAGGCCCACGTTTTCTGATTCGGGGCCATGATGGAGGAGATGTGCCCTCTTTTTGAGGAATTCTGTGCTATTATAGGGTGCGACCCCAATGCCCCTTTAGTCAAGCATGAGGTCAAAATTGGGTATGTTCAGTCGTTTGAAAGCCTGTTCCAGTTCAGCCGACCACAAGCTAAGGCCATGATTGTTGGTGACCAAAAATCAATTCTGTTGCCCCTGATCGACGAATTTTTAGAGGTCCATTCAGACGACCCAGACCGAATGACGCTGAGAATGCGGGCCTTGGTTTTTTGCTTATTGGCTGGTTTCTTGTTCAACCAGGACCCAGGCTTTGGGGATTTGCGCCTCTGCCCCATGGTTCGGCAGATGGAGGATATGGGTTGCATTGGTGGCATTGTGCTGGCAGAGACTATCAGGAGCCTTGATAGAGCTGCTTTAGGCTTCAATGACTGGATGGTCTCTCCGATTATTCTCCAAGTATTTCTCCTTTTCCTCTTCCTTTTTTCTTCTTTCTTTTGGTTCGTTCCTTTGTAATAGAAAGGATCCATTACTCAGGTTTGGTTAAAGGACCACCTCCAAGTGGTTGCTGCTCCTACTCTCTTGCCCTATAGCCCCACTCAGTATCGTATGCGAAGGATCTTGATCACACACCCATCTACTGATGCATGGACTTCATGGCTGATTGAGTTGGGTCCAAGTGAGGTACTGTGGTACATTTCCTGGTATGACATCACCCGCTTTATCCAGGTTAGCTTTCGCCATACTCGGGTTTACCTTTTAGGCCTTACACACTATACTTGGTACTGCGCTTCGTGCGTTTTGAGGCAAATGGGGATAGACCAGACTGTTTCGATTATGGATGACATTTCAGCTGATTCATCCATCACTCTGGGTGTTACCCGAGTCGCCCTTAGGGCTTGGGTTAGAGACCATCATATGGTTAGGTCTTTACCTAATCCTGCCGGTGTTCAGACTTCTCCTGAGTATCGAACCTGGTTCATTGCCGTTGTCTGGCCGGTTGAAAGGCCAAGGAGGAACGCACTGCTGAGTGTACTTGAAGGTTGGGCTCAGGCTGACGCTGATAATGAGATCGGGACTGATGAGGAGATTGTGTTAGCTCCTCGGACAGGCGAGGTTGGAGAGAGTTCAGCGGCTAGGGATGACTCGGAGGATGTTGCGCCACGGAGGCGGCGGGACACCTAGACTCTTATAGGCTTTCGGACCTTTATTGTATTTTCCCTTATTTTGACTTTTTTGTTTGGGACTTGGACTTTGGATTTTGGATGTATGTTTTGTTTTTATTTTTTTTGGACTGAGACTTAGACTTCATCATTTATTTATTTTGGACTCTTTTGCTTTCTGCTTGACTTCGGGCTGTTTGGCTTTATTTGATTGGAATGAGATTTGACTTTTAAGTTTTCCAAGCATTTTCCAACTTTATTTATGCAAGCTCTAATTTTTGCCTAAGCCGCCCTTTCGGGTTTTCAACTTAGCGAGCTACCCATTTTTGCCTAAGCCGCCCTTTTCAGGTTTTCAACTTAGCGGGCCCCGACTTTTGCCTAAGCCGCCCTTTCGGGTTTTCGACTTAGCGGGTTACCCATTTTTGCCTAAGCCGCCCTTTTCGGGTTTTCAGCTTAGCGGGCCCCGACTTTTGCGTAAGCCGCCCTTTTCGGGTTTTCGACTTAGCGGGTTTTTCTCTTTTTTTTTTCTTTTCTTTTTTCCTTTTTTTTTTTTTATTATTGTTGGCAAAGAAGAAAGAATTATGGAATGATTTTTCCATTAATGTTTAGATCGTGCCCAATGAGGGCTGCCTACATATCTCCGATACATAATTTCTTTTTTCCGAAGGGAATCAGATCTAATGTAGTTCATTTTACATTATGCAATGCTTATTATACAAAATATCTTTTTAACTGATCTAAATTACATGGATTTGTGAATTCCAAACCATCCAAATCAGTCAAAATGACGGCTCCGCCAGACAATATCTTCTTCAACACATAGGGTCCAGCCCAATGAGGACGAAACTTCCCACATGGGTCTACGATTGGCTGTCTAATTTCCTTCAGGACCAAACAACCTTCTTCCAGTTTTCGGTCTTTGACCTTCTTATTAAAATGCCGTGCCATTCTTCTTTGGTAAGCTTGAGTTTGGTGGATTGCTCGCAATCGCTTTTCATCCATACCCAAGAGTTGCAAATGATAATTCTTTGCCCAATCTGCTTCGCTGATCTGGCTTTCCCGGATAATCCTCGCCGACTGAACTTCCAACTCGATAGGCAACACTGCTTCCATACCATACACTAAGGAATACGGAGTTGCCCCAGTAGGCGTTCTGATTGAAGTCCTATATCCCCATAGGGCATTTGGCAACTGTTCATGCCAAGCTTTGTGCTTTCTAACCGTCTTCTACAAAATGACTTTTATAGCCTTGTTTGCAGCCTCTACAGCCCCATTTGTTTGTGGACGATAGGGTGAGGACTTATGATGTTGAATCTTCTTTTGCTTCAGCAGGTCAGAAAATTCACTTTGAAAGTGGACCCGTTATCGGTAATGATCTCGAATGGCGTTCCGTACCGACAAAGGATGTTAGTACGAACGAATTGTGCTGCCTTCTTGGCATTCAAGACCGAATAGGAGGCTGCCTCAATCCACTTAGTGAAATAATCCACAGCAACCAGGATGAATTGGTGACCATTGGAAGCCTTTGGGTGGATTTTTCCGATCACGTCTATGCCCCAAATTGCGAAAGGCCATGGTGAAGCAATAGGATTCAAATTGACCGGAGGCTGTCTTTGCAGCTTAGCAAAAATTTGACACTCATGGCACTTCTGCGCGTGCCTCACGCAGTCTGCATTCATGGTTGACCAGTAATAACCCAGGTTCACGATTTTCCGAGCCAAGGCTATCCCATGCATGTGTGGACCAGACTCCCCATTATGTAAGGAATCCATGATGGCTTGAGCTTTTCCCTCATCAACGCACCTTAGGTGCAGGCCATTCCAACTTCTTTTATACAGTACTCCCCCAGTAAGGAAATATCCGGATGCTAACTGTCTCAATGTCCGTTGATCAGTCTTGGTGGATCCATCCGGGTAGGCTTCATTCTGAAGATAATTCTGTATATCCCAATACCAGTGCTTGTCATCCACCAAATTCATGATATGTGCTGGCTGTTTCTGTAGCCGAACTGTCAGAGGTCAAATGACTTGGTCTCCCCCTACATTAACCATGGAGGCCAAAGTAGCCAGAGCATCAGCAAACTGATTTTTGGCTCGCGGCAAGTAGTGGAAGGATAAATCCTCAAATTGCTGAGCCAATTCGTCCAAGCGTTGTAGGTAAGGAACCAAACGCTCTTCCTTAATTTTCCATTTTCTCAAAGCTTGGGAGACTATTAAATTGGAATCCCCGAAAACCTTGAGGACCTTTATTTCTTTTTCCAAGGCTACTTCTAACCCCTTTATGCAAGCTTCATACTCGGCTTCATTGTTAGTGCAGTCGAAATCTAATTTGATTGCGATTGGGACATATTCTCCACAAGGAGTTTTGAATACGACTCCAACCCCATTTCCATGGTAGTTTGAAGTTCCATCGAAGTACATTTCCCAGACTTCACTTTCCAACCTCAACAAGTCTTCATCAGGAAATTCTACCTCCGGCATTTGGTCTTTGACCGGTAATTTTGCTAATTGATCAGCCAAGGCTCCGCCTTTCACTGCCTTCCGTCGTACAAATTTTAAATCATAGGTTGCGAGAACCGACACCCACTTAGCCATCTTACTGTCAAGAACCGGCCTCTCCATAAGGAATTTCAAGGGGTTCGATTCAGAAATAACGTATGTGGTGTAGGACGAGAGGTAGTGCTGCAGCTTTGTACAAGCCCAAACTAGAGCCAGACACAACTTCTCTATCTTATTGTATTTTAGCTCGTAGTCTAGCATCCTTTTCCTGAGGTAATACACGGCATTTTCTACCCTTGTATCTTCTGCTTGTTGAGCTAGCATTGCACCCATCGCTTCTTCTGTCACTGATAGGTACAATAACAAAGGCTTTCCTAGCCTTGGTAGCTATAAAACCGGCGGGGATAACAGATATTGCTTGACTTGGTTGAAAGCTTTCTGACAATCCTCATTCCATTTGATGGCTATTCCTTTCCTGAGTAATTTGAAAATCGGACCACAAGTATCGGCCAATTGATTAATGAACCGGCTGATGTACTGTAGCCTTCCCAGGAAACCCCGAACTTCCTTTTCCGTCTTCGGTGCCGGCATTTCCAAAATGGCTTTGGCTTTTCAAGGGTCAATCTCTATGCCCTTCCGACTGACCATATGCCCTAGAAATACTCCGGATGTTGCTCCAAACAGACATTTCGCCGGGTTGAGCTTTAAATTGTACTTTCGAAGTCTAAGGAAGAACTTCTCAAGTGCTGTTGTATGTTCTTCAGCTGTTTTTGATTTAACAACCATATCGTCCACATACACTTCTACTTCTTTGTGAATCATGTCATGGAAGATGGTTGTTGCCATTCTTTGATAGGTTGCCCCGGCATTTTTGAGCCCAAAAGGCATAACCCTATAGTAGTAGGTTCCCCACTCCGTGATGAATGCCGTTTTCTCTTTGTCTGGCAAATGCATCATTATTTGATTGTATCCGACAGCAAGATCGGTCAAGGAGACCATTGGTGCAGTTGAAGTTGGTAAGGTCGGTGAGGCCGGTGAAGTTGGTGAAGCTAGTGAGGTTGGTGATAGCACTGTAGGTGTGACTAGAACTTGGATAGGCACTCGAACAACGGGTACCTGTAAGTATAAGGGTAATTGGATTAGGGTATAGTGGTTCATGTATCAGGGTAGCTGATGTGAGGTAGATCGACTCTTTGTCCAACTGTGCATGACTAAAAAGAATATTTCATGTTCTTCTTAATGTGATGATATGTCATGAATGTGCACAACATCACGTCATAATCCGTTTATGATATGATTCACATCATTGGGTGCATACAGTCCTAAAGGATAAGTTCTATAGGCTATGACACAAATAGAGAATTGGCTTATTAAGGGACCCTTGAACCTTGAGTAAGGATATACCTAACCACATGTGAAATAAAGAGTTTCGCGTGGGTCCAACAGTACGCATACTCATGGGCCACCCCCAAAAGGATTAGGGATGGTTGGCGGTAACAGGGAGGACGCTTTGCCTGTCCGTCAACATAATCAAAGAGACCTGCCGACCAGCGCTACTTGCTATCCAGACTCAGAAGTTTGAACAGAGAGAGAAGAAATTCATTTGAAATTCGTTTTTTTATTCAATGGAGAAAAAGATTCTCAATTCGTGCAAATAAATAAACAAATTTAAATGATTTAAAGTAAAGTTCAATTAGGTCCAAATTCTCCTTATTAAGCATTCTTAAAGAAAGAATACTTAATCTTTGTTGGGGTACCCTGCAAAACAAGGCATAGTAAAATAATACCCTAAAGAAGGGCAGGTTAGTTGATGCAACAATCGTAGTCCACTTTATGCAAAATGATTACATAATTCCCCAGCAGAGTCGCCAAACTGTGAACCCCTCCCCCCGAAAATAGGCATAAAAATGCATATGACTAAGGGCAGAAATGCACGTGAATGTGTGAGTCGCCACCTTGTTTAATTATTTTAGGGCAAACTAGGAAAAAACCCTAAGTTGACTCCAATTTTAATTAACCTAATTACTAGATTAATTATCCCAATGTTTAAGACATAGTCTACGAACCCCAGATGGATCCCGAGACCATGTCATGTTGATGAACTAACTAAAAAATGAATGCTTTGCAAGGTAATTGGACCAATGGAATGTTTAAGTGATTTCGACTTGCCGCTCGGGGTTAAATCCCAAACGTGCCTACGTACTTCCGTTTTGAATGGAAGATCAAAGTCAACGTAGTTCGGTAGGCCTTTTTTAAAGGGCTTTGAATGGGTATGCTTAATGCATGAGTGTGTGTATGCTTCGTGCATTTTGTTTAGGCATTTTGCCAAAGAATTGATTGATTCGATTTAGGCATTTGTTGCCAAAAATGTTGATTTAAGGCTTTTAGCCAAAAGATTGATTTAGGCAATCAGTTAGCCAAAAATTGATGTGATTTAGGCGATTGTCGCCAAAATTAAATATTTGAAGGCTTTTAGCCAAAATTAGTGATTTAAGGCTTTTAGCCAAAAGATTGATTAATTTAAGGCATTTTGCCAAAGCTTTGATTTAAGCGATTTGTCGCTAAAAAATGGTTAATCTCACGTATAGGCAATTTGTTTGCCAAAAGAGATCAATTGAATTGTAATGTAGGCAATTTATTGCCAAGAAAAACGTGTTTAATTAAGGCGGTTTAGCCACAATTACTGATTAATTGGACTTAAGC
This sequence comes from Jatropha curcas, assembly GCF_041381405.1. Taxonomy (NCBI): domain Eukaryota; kingdom Viridiplantae; phylum Streptophyta; class Magnoliopsida; order Malpighiales; family Euphorbiaceae; genus Jatropha; species Jatropha curcas. The sequence goes on from NC_143159.1 coordinate 15,938,780, forward strand.
CGAATTGTTCGAAATAAAGGCGATTATATCATAGTCATTGATAGACTAGATACTTTAGCCAATATTGTCGGATTTAGGCTTTAATGCCACGATTATTAATTAACCGGGAATTTAAGCTTAATCATATTTAATTAAGGCAGTTTATTTGCCTAATTGATGACGTGAATGCATTGATGCAGCAGTTTAAATCAGAATTGGAGTAGAAGAAGAATATGCATGAAGTGCTACAATTAGATAGGCAGAGTTTCGTTTATGTACCTGAGTTAATCGGCGGCCGCTTCTTAGCTTCAGCTTGAAAAACTCCGGATTAAGCTCCTCGTTTGGGGAATATTAATTAATTTAATTTGATTTAAGTGGCCAAATATCACAATAGCAGAATAATAAAAGCCTACACTAAATGCATAAAAGCAGTAAAAGAATCGCAAGGAGCGTAGGGGAGAAGGAGCGTCCGTCAACACAGACTGAGTGAGTAAAAACGGAGTGCCGGGGCTATATTTATAGGAAAAAATTGGACTGGAGGGCGGCCACCGCTGGTGCCCTTGTCGGCGTCAGCCGCCGCCGTGGCCGGCGGCCGCTGCCGCCCCTGCCGGCGGCCGCAGCCACCGGGGGCCAGGGGCAGCCGTCGCCGATGGCCGACGGCAGTTGCCGCCGTGGCCGGTGGCACTCGCCGCCCCTCCTGGCGGCAGCGGCCACCGCCGGGGCCAGCGGACTTGCTATTTTTTTTGTTCAAATGGCTTTTTCGGGAGTTCCGTACCTCGAAAAAATATTCCGGGACCAGTTCTGCGATCCTCGCAATTTTCCGGACGTTTCAAGTACCATGTTGGCATACTTTCGGTGAACTTTCCGAATGGCCTCCGGTCCGGCCGGACTATTTGCAGTCTGGGAAAGCTGGCTTTTTGAGCCTCAAAATTTGGGTATTCACAGTTACTTAATCAATACCAAACTAATCAAATACTAATAAAACAAGATATTTCACAATTAAACAACTAAAAAATGAAGAGGAAGGTTTAGATGGTTACCTAACCCTCAGATTCGAGAATCGCATGCGGTTTAGATGATTCAAGAATAGAACTTCACGATTCCAGAAGTGTTTGTTACCAAGTGTTAACAATAAAAACTTTCTTTTCTTTCCTTTTCTCTTTTTTCTCTTTTTTATGACCTTTTTTGTTGCGTGTTTTTAATCTATTATGTCTAATAGCTTGATCTTCCTCAAGGTAACTGACTGGAGTTCTTGGGGAAAACCCTAGCCGCACTACGCTCTTAAGATTTCTCTAAGTCCAAATATCCAAAGTCTAGAGAAAAGTCCCGTTTAAAACACAAAAAAGTTGTATTTATATGGGTAGGGCAACAGAACAGAGCTGCATCACGCAACTAACAGCTGCGTGACGGACCTGCGAGCTGCGTGCGCAGCTTACTTTTCGTACAGTTTCCGCGTATCCATAGAAATAGTGTAGACCGTTACACGAGCTTGTCCAAGTGATGTCATCCTGGTTAGAGTTGCGTGACGCAACTACTAGTGCCGTCATGCAACTTATAGCTGCGTGACGCAACCCTAACGCAGGTCAGACTCCTTGAACCGGTTTAAATCAATTTTTGGTTAAAAACACTTCTGGTTGACCCTGATTCCCTATTCCGCATCCTTATATCCTCATCGGGTTAGGCGGGGGCATAAAAACACGCGTCAACACTTGTACCCATCTCTTTTAAATGACGTTGAGCATTCAAACCGTCCTTTGTTTTCCCTCCCATATCTAATAAGGTGCCAATAATATTCTCACAAACATTTTTCTCAATATGCATTACATCAAGATTATGGCATAATAAACTAAATTTCCAATAAGGAAGTTTAAAAAAAAAGTACTGCTCTTCCTCCAATTTAGACCAGTTTTATCGTTTTTTTTTTCTTTTTTATAGTCTTACCAAATGTAACCTTTTTAAGGCTACTCAACTGATTTAACACATCATTCCCAGACAGTGTTTTAGAAGCTGATCTTCTCTCTATAGTTCCAGCAAAAGAGCATTTATTCAAACGCCACCTATTATTAATAGGAAGAAACCGATGAGAATACATGTATTGCGACCATATTTTAATCGAGTAGAAGAAGTTTCCTTATTACACAAAAGGCAAGCTAGAGCTCCCTTTGTACTACATCCTGACATGTTGGCATATGCAAGAAAATCATTTATAGTCCATATATAAAAGCGCAGCACGCATACAACAATTCTCTTTTTTTGAAGTATCATAAATATTAGTTCCATAATACAATAACTCTTGCAACTCCTCTACTAAAGGTTGTAAGTATACATCAATGTCATTACCTGGAGCTTTAGGTCCATGTATTAATAAAGACAGCAAACAATACGGTTGTTTCATACATAACCAAGGAGGTAGGTTATAAATTGTAACAACTACTGGCCAAGTGCTGTGGGAAACGCTTAGATTGATAAAAGGATTAATACCATTAGTTGCTAAACCAAGTCTAACATTGCGAGGATCTTTAGTAGAACCTAGGTTTAATTCATCAAAAGATTTCCATGCATCTGAGTCAGCTGGATGTCTAAGGATTCCATCTTTAACACATTGATCATGATGCCAAGTCATGTCTGAAGCCGTCTTTGATGACATAAATAATCTTTGGAGTCTGGGTTTTGAAGGAAAGCATCGCAAAACTTTTCTAGGAACTTTTTTACCACTCATTTTACGACTAGTCTTATTGGTTGAATGGTCCTTACTGTTTTCCACCTAGACTCACCACAAACTAAGTAACATTTAGCCTTATCATGATGTTTCCAAAATAACATACAATCATTAACACAAGCACGTATCTTTTCATAGTGCAGACCAAGATCTTGAATGATTTTTCTTGCTTCGTAAAAAGTTTTAGGAAAGGTTTCACCAGCAGGCAGGAATTCTTTAAATAATTGCATTACACTATTAATCGCTTTATCACTCAATCCAAAAAGACATTTAATTTGGAACAATTTCACAATTAATGATAATTTTGAACCTTTCTCACAACCAAGATAAAGCTTTTGCTGAGCAGTTTCTAACAAATTAAAAAATAAAGCTTCCTTATCAAACTGATATGGTTAGACAGACTCACCCCTAGGTTCAACAGGATTAGGACTATCAATGTCATTGGATTAGTGCTCAAAAGCATCTTGAGGCAATGTATCCAAGATTTTAGGTCCCGCTGCATCATGAATCATCCCTAGTATATCATCACCAGCTTCATTGTCTACTTCACTAGCAACATGTGTCTCTTTAGCCATAATTTCCCATGATATAACCAAAGAGCATTTCCACATAATATCAATACATGATCCCTAACCTCATCTATAGTCCCATTAGCAAAATTGCTAAACTTAATGCAAGGGCAAGGAATGATACCTTCTAATTTTGAGTGCATAAAAGCAAATTCAAGGAAATCATCAACTCCTTGCATATGCTCTTCACTCAATCTATTGGTATTGCATCCATTATTTCTCCATTATGAAATCTGTAACATATAATAAACAAAAGTATTGATAAATAATATTAGTAATTGATTTTACAGTAAGCTACATCAAATATACTGGCTAGTATAAAATTGTTTAAGTTTAGATACAAGGTGCCTTAGCCCCAAAATCAAAATGAATCCAAAATGCCAAACAAAGTAAAACCAAATACTTATTTGTCTATATAGCCTACTTCTTTTTTTGAACTAAAAAAAAGTAAAAATTGTTCAATGTCCATTATGTCAATCATGTAAATCCTTCTCCAAGAACCATTCTAAATCCTTCTCACAAAGTCAAGAACAAGAAGATATCATATCCAACTAATGATGCACTACAGTAATTATCACATTTTGACTATCATGATGAAAAACAATGTTCTTCATAAAATTGTATCTCCCCACACATGAAGGACCATGAAATATGTCAGTCTATTACAAGATTAAAATTAAATCATCTCGCGCATGATTATATATAAAATAAGAAATTATTAAAAAAATGAAATCTAATTTGTTAGTATAGGATAATGACTAATTAGCTAGAGAAAATAAAAAATTCAAACCCCAGCAGCCTTCATGTAGTTATGAAAAATTTATACAGGCCAAATATCCATGGAGAGCATTATTAAAAAAATCTCCAAATATCAACGACAACAAGAAACAGTTTTAAAGAAAACATTTTTGGCTTCTAGAAAAGCAAAATATGGGCCTTCCTCTTTTATATTTTGTTCCTCTATGTTTAAATTTAAACTGTATGAGCCCGTTTGGAATAAACGAATTTTATGGAATTCATTTAGAAATCCAAAATTTTGTGTTTAGAATAAAAAAAATACAGATTTAAATTCTATGAATTGAATTCTATAGATTTGTGTATGTCTAACTCAAATTCTAGTAAAATTGATTGAATTTGTTAATGAATTCCACAAAATTTACCATTGAAATATTATTGACAAAATTACCCTCCACAATAAAACTCAACTATTTTTACTTTTATGCACTTTTATTTATTTTCTTTTGAAAAGTCCAAACTAGTAATAACAATTATTTTTTTAAATCAACATTTTTTTTAATCTAGTAATAACTAAGTTTATATTTTTACTTTTTTTTCCTTTTTTTTTTTGGAAAATTCCAAACTAGTAATAACAATTTTTTTTCGAATCGACAGTTATTATATTCTTACATTTTTTTCCTTTTTGTTTTTTTTTTTTTTTGGAAAATTCTAAACTAGTAATAAGAGTTTTTTTTAAATCTAGTAATAACTAGGTTTATATTTTTACTTTTTTTTCCTTTTTTTTTTTGAAAAATTCTAAACTAGTAATAACAGTTTTTTTTTTTTTTTTTGAAATCTAGTAATAAGCTCGGTTGTTACTTATTACTGTGAAACTATAAAAACTAGGTATCGATAATTGTTTTCAAATGCAATTAAAAACATTAGTAACATTCTTAATATTTTTTTTTTGTTTCTAAATTAATTACCAAAATCAACAAGACTTTTACATTAATTAAAAATAATTGTTATGATAAATATCAGATAAAGGAGAGCTAGCAACAATCAGTTTAAGTTTGGAATCCATGGGGGTTTTTGCAGGCTCAGAATCCAAAAAACCTGTGTCTAAGAGGATATCCAAGGTGTATTTTCTTTGATTAAGAACAAGACCATTAGGGGATCGAGCCACCTCAAAACCAAGAAAGAATTTAAGTTCTCCCAAATCTTTGATCTTGAATGCAGTATCTAAAAAATGCTTGAATTTGTTCATTTCAATTAAATCTACTCCATCCAAGATTATATCGTCTACATACACTAAAATTAGTGTGACAGAAGTAGATGTCTTTTTAACAAATAAAGAATAATCATATTGCGAATGTTTATAACCCAAAGACTCTAAGGCAGCAGAGAGCTTTGAAAACCATTGCCTACTAGCCTGCTTTAAGCCATAAAGTGACTTATTAAGTAGACATACTTGGTTGGGTTTAGAAGTAAGACCTTGAGGCAATTCCATATACAATTCCCCATGTAAATCAGCATGTAGGAATGCGTTATTAACATCTAATTGGTGCAAATAGCAAGATTTAGATAAGGCAAATAGCAAGATTTAGATAAGCTAAGGCTAAAAGGAGTCTTACAGTAGTGATTTTTGCAATAGGGAAAAATGTATCAAAGCAATCTATTCCCTCAGTTTGTGTATACCCTTTGGCAGCTAATCTTGCCTATAGCGTTCAATTGACCCACTAGCCTTTCTTTTAGTCTTGAATACCCACTTACAACCAATTAGTTATTTTCTTTTGAGGCAAATCTATCATGGTCCAGGTATTATTTTGTTCAAGAGCCAAAAATTCAGTTTTCATTACTTCTCTCCAACAATCAAACTTAACTGCTTGTTTATAGTTGTCAGTTCTTTATCAATGGTAATAGTCAGAGTATAGGACAAATAGTTAGGGGTTAGTTTAGAATAAGAGATGGCAAAAGAAAAAGGATAAGAAATACCTTTTGATTGCTTGAAGGACTGAGAGGAATCTGTAGTAGAAGAAAGACTACAATGATAATCCTATAGGTAAATTGGAGGTCTTCTGGTTTTATTTGATTGCCTAGGAATAGGTAAAATAAGAGTGTAGGGAGCAGGTGGAGGATTGATGGGAATGATTGGTTAAGGTGAAGCATTAGGATCGAGATAAGAAAGATTTAAATCTGGTATAGTAGAGTCAGTAGGCAAAGAAACAGATGCAGGAGAATTTGAAGAATGCAATGGAAAAATGGTCTCATAAAATGAAACATTTTTTGAAAGGAAAATGGTGCGGGTTTGAATATCAGGAAGTAAAAAACCTTTCATACCAGGTTTGAATCCCAAGAAAATACATTTTCTTGCGTAAGGGTCCAGTTTAGATCTTTTTGTAGGAAGTGTATTGGTAAAACAAAGTGAGCTAAAAACTTTAAGATCATCAAAAGAGGGAGAAACTTTATAAAGCAGCTGAAATGGAGATTTATTTTTGAGAAGAGTTGTAGGTAGTCTGTTGATCAAATGCACAGCATGGACAACAGTATAAGATCAATAGATTTTGGAAAGGTTGGACTGAAATAACAAAGCCCTTGCCACATTCAAAATATATTAGTGTTTGGCTCTACAATGTCGTTTTGTTGTGGAGTAGCAACACATGAGGTTTGGTGATTGGTGCCTTTTGAAGCATAAAATTCTGGCATATAGCCATTATCACTCATGACAGTTTTGATTGTAGTGTTAAATTGGGTCTCAACTAAATGGAAAAAGGATTGAAGAGATGATCTAGCTTGAGATTTAGTTTTGTGAACCCCTCCCCCGGAAACAGGCATATGAATGCATGTGACTAAGGGCAGAAATGCACGTGAATGTATGAGTCGCCACCTTGTTTAATTATTTTAGGGTAAACTAGGAAAAAACCCTAAGTTGACTCCAATTTTAATTAACCTAATTACTAGATTAATTATCCCAATGTCTAAAGCATGGTTCGCGAACCCGAGGTGGATCCCGAGACTATGTCATGCTGATTAACTAACCAATGAATGAAATGCTTTGCAGGGTGAATGAAGTAATCGGACCAATGGAATGTTTATGTGATTTCGACTTGCCGCTTGGGGTTAAATCCCAAACGTGCCTACGTACTTTCGTTTGAATGGAAGATCAAAGTCAACGTAATTCGATAGGCCTTTTTAAAAGGGCTTTGAATGGGTATGCTTAATGCATGAGTGTGTGTATGCTTTGTGCATTTTGTTTAGGCATTTTGCCTGAAAATTGATTGATTTTTAGGCATTTGTTGCCAAAAGTGTTGATTTAAGGCTTTTAGCCAAAAAAGAATGATTTAGGCAATTTTCTTGCCAAAAGATGATTATTTAGGCGATTGTCGCCTAAATTGATTATTTGAAGGTTTTTTGCCAAAATGAGTTGATTTAGGCAATTTATTTGCCAAAACTATTGATTGGACGATTGCCGCCAAAATTGATTAATTTTAAGGCTTTTAGCCAAAAGATTGATTAATTCAGGGCATTTTTTTGCCCAAAAATTGATTTAAGCGATTTGTCGCTAAAAAAAATGGTTAATCTTACTTTATAGGCAATTTATTTGCCAAAAGTGATCAACTGAATTGCAATGTAGGCAATTGATTGCCAAGAAAAACGTGTTTAATGAAGGCTATTTAGCCACAATTATTGATTAATTGGACCTAAGCCGGATTGTTTGAAATAAAGGCGATTAAACCGTAATTATTAATTAACTAGGTTCTTTGGCCAATATTGTCGGACTTTAGGCTTTAATACCACGATTATTAATTAACCGGGCACTTAAGCTTAATCGTATTTTAATTGAGGCAACTTATTTGCCATATTGATGATATGAATGCCTTTATGCATGAATTCAGAATTGGAGTAGAAGAGAAATTATGCAGATTATGCTGAAATTAAATAGACAGGCTTTCGTTATTACCTGAGTCAGTCGTCGGCCACTTCTTAGCTCCAGGTTAAGCTCCTCATTAAGGGAATATTAATTAATTCAATTTTAGTGACCAATTAACAAAGCAAGAAAGCAATAAAGCTAAATTAAAATGCAGAAAAGCAGTAAAAGAATCGCAAGGAGCGTAGGGGAGAAGGAGCGTCCGTCAACACAGACTGAGTCAGTTGAAATGAAGACCCGAGGCTGTTTTTATAGGCAAAACCCGGGCTGGAGGCGGCCGCTGCTGTCGGAGGCCGGCGGCCGGCGCCGCCGGGTCCGGCGGTCGCTGCCGCCGTGGCCGCGGGTGCGCGAGTCTGTTGTTCCAAAGGCTTTTTCGGGAGTTCCGCACCTCCAAAAAATATTTCGGGACCAGTTCTGCTATCCTCGTAATTTTCCGGACGTTTCAAGTTCCATATTGGCATACTTTCGGTGAACTTTCCGAACGGCCTCCGGTCCAGCCAGACTGTTTGCAGTCCGGGAAAAATGGCTTTTTGAGCCTCAAAATTTGAGTATTCACAAGTTTGTAAAAGATACAACCATATATGTCTAGTGCAATCATCTACTACAATTAAGAAATATTTATAATTATGAATGGAAGGGGTAGAAAAAGGAACCCCATATATCAACAGTATGAGATCAAAAGCATTAGTAGAAACTGAGTTGCTTACAGGAAATGGTAAAGCCTTTTGTTTTGCAAAGTGACAGATATCACAAAATTCATTTACTTTGTATGAAATATTAAAATCTAAGCTTGGTAAAGCTTTTATTCTAGCAAGAGAAGGATGGCCTAATCTGAAGTACCAAAGGTCAAAATATGAATTTGTTGTTGTTGTCATTAGTTTGGAAGAGAAAGTGGTTGTTGCAAATATAGTCCCTCCTTTACTTTAGCTATACCAATTAGTCTCCAAGTGTACAGGTTCTGTATATGATAATCGTGGGCATAAAAGGAGAAACAACAAAAGAGAACTTCAGTGAGTTTAGAAACAGAAAGCAAGTTAAATGTAAATTGTGGTATGTAAAGAACATCATGGAGAATTAAAAATTTTGATATAGTGACAGTACCAAAAATTAAGGCATGCACTCTAGTTCCATTAAGTAAGATGATTGGTATTGGTTTTATATGGCGATAAGTAGTGAAAAGTTTAAGATTGAAGGTAATGTGGTCAGTGGCACCTGTGTCAATGACCCACTAATCCACAACAGTACAACAAGCAAGAACAAAATGATTACCTGATATGTTCTTTGGTGCAGCAGAAGAAACCAGATTAGTGACTGAATGTTTGTTGGTCACTGATTTAGTTAGGTCTACTGCAGGAAACGTGCTATTACTGAGTTGGTAAGGCCAGGGCTCTCCACACAAATGTTTGCAACAAGTTAAGCAAATGGCTATACTGATATGAGGTCAATGCCACATTTGTGCTCAATCCCAAGGCTTCTTGATTTGCAAAATTCACTGAGTAACCATTGTCTCGAGATGCAAGGGAGAAATCTGCAGTATTATTAACATTATTTTCAGAGACTGTATGAAGCTTATAATAAGAGCCATAACTAGGTGGAAACCTATGCTTCTTGTAACAGGTATCAATTGTGTGTCTAGATTGACCACACTAGGTGCAAAACCTATTATCAGTAGTAAATCCTTTGTAATTAAACCTTTGGAAATGATGTTTTGGCTTAGGAAAGCTTTTAGAATCAGTAGGAAATCTCTTGTTTACAAATTCTTTGGCTTCTAGTAGAGTTGAGCATGGATACAATGAAGAGAGCCATAGTTATTCTATCTTTCTTGTTGCAGAACTAGAGAAAAAACCTTGTTTATTGCTAGGAGAGGATCAAGTAACAAAATCTGTGATTTAATTGTGTTGAATTGATCACTCAAGCCTTTGAGAAATCTAATAACATGATCACTCTCTTGATATTACTTAATTCTGTTCACAATTCCACAAGTACAAGGATTCTGACATATACAAATAGGTAAAGCTCTAAAATTAAGAACTTCATCCCATAAGATTTTCAGTTTTGTGCAATACCAATAACTGACTTCTCTCCTTATTTAAGAGCATAAATCTCCTCTTGTAAGTTAGAAATTCTAACAATATCTCCCTGTGGAAAACTTTCTTTGAGATCATTCCAAACCTTAATAGCTTTGTCTAACCGCAAGAAACTTTGTGTCAGTAAGGCAATAAAGAATGAATAAGCCAAGAGAGTAGCATAGTGTTGCATCGTTCCTGAATAGGATAAAGCGGATCTCCTACAGCTGGTATTATAAGAGTTCCATCAATGAACTTTGATTTGTTCTTGGAAAGAAGCGCCACTTCATAGTGCGAGACCAGGTATGATAATTTGCTCTTGTCAAAACCGGTGAAACCAGAACAACAGCTGGATTCTCATTTGGGTGGAGATAAAAATGATGCGTTGGATCTTGTGTTGGATGCAAAGTTGGAGCTACCATCGACTGAATCAGTCAAATGAAATCAAATTAACAGAGGAAATCTCTTAATTTGTAGAGATATCAAAGATTAACCAAGAATCTATGAAATAGCTAACCAGATGGTGTTTGGCAAGTGAGAACGAGAAACAAAAATAAAGGAAGTGGAACAAAATCAGAGAAATTCCTCTGATACCATATGAAGTATTAGAGAAAAGAACAAACTGAATTTTGTTATGTGTATTGATTAACCAAAAAGAATAATTACACTGATGTTTATTTACAGCTATATATTGCATATGTTACAAGCTACTTCTAACTAATTTACTTCTAACTAATTTGCTTAGCTGTACAATTGGTTGCAACAAACTAATTTCCTCTAACTGACTTTAGCACCCTTTTTCCCTTTTGATTGCTAACTTGGTTTATCATCTAACATCAATTGACTAACTTATTCTTATATTAATTTATTCCCTTACTTAATAACACAATCTGTTATTTCATACAATAATTTAATTCTTTAATAAATCTCTTTTTGCTGAAAATTCAGCAATATTTCCTTATAATTTGAACTACACGTATATTTCACCTCTCAATAATAACACAATATACATAGCTCATCTGTCAGGCAAATTAACAACCAGCTCCCATTCGCCATTCTCAATATTTGTCAATCACATTTTCAATATTTATTCCGTCCTTTAATTAAATTCAGAAGCCCAGAAACATGATGATCATAAAACAATGCCCTAAAAACTGGTTCTGCATCCTCTAATCATGGAAAGGTCTACATGCCATTACATGTGGTGCATACCACTTCTAGTGGCCCATGAACCTTCATTTCAGGGGTCCATAATGCAGAAATTAATCATTTCAGGGGTCCATAATGCAGAAATTAATAAAATGTTCCCGAATCGGAGTTCCTTTTGAGTCAAGCACAAAACTATCTTATTCTGAATCACGATATCGACTCATTATCGGCTAAATAAACATGAAAGCAACAAGAAATGGGTAGTGAAGAGTGTATTTGTTCATCAACCATGACGAACATTAAGGTTTCAAACTCAAATCTTGTTTAAACCTTAATTTTGATTTTTTTAGTTTACTGTTCCTCTATCTTTATGCACATTTTAATTCCTGTTCTTTATCTTCACGCAATTTTCTTTATTGTTCTTTAGTTTTTGTTAATCTAACCCATTTAACGGTAGTCTATAAACATGTGAACATTAACATTCATCACTTTATCATTATGCATGAATGATTTTTCATTTAATTTTGTGGATGTTTACATATTTTGTGGTTTTTATTGTTGTTTAAGTTATTTATTCTTTCCAATTATTGAGCTTAATGTAAAGGACCTTAATGGGTCTAATTTATTATTTGATTGTAATAATTAGTTGGTTGAGAAATTTTAATGGGTTAATGGGTAGAGTAAATATTTATTAGGAGATGGCTGTAACTCCATTCTCCTCTCCCCTTTCTTTATTTGTTTGATATGTTATGTTCAATAATTAACATGCTTGTTTGCCACATTTTCAAAATTGCATAAAAAATTTTACATCTCAATTAGAGTTAATTTTATTATCGATTATTATGAATGAATGGACAACGAAGGAGGACTATTTAACTAGGTAGTTCGAGTGTCTAACACCTCAAAACCGTACCAACTCCCTTACCCAGTCTCTAGTTTAAAACTGAACTAGTCGATTCCAAAGAATCGATGTGTTCGAGATAATTTCTATAACACCTATTGGCCGATCCCGGAGGATTAGGCGATGGATGCCACATTCGGTGCCGGAAGCACCTTTCTAAGATATAAGTTTAATTCTTATTAGCTAAAGATATGGATATTTTTTGTTCGAGTCTCATAAGTCTAGCAAGTCCATGGTTTTACTTAGAAAATGATTGGGGGAATCCTACAAAAAAAGTGCAAGAGTTTTCTCTAAAAATTGAACTTAACTAAAACCTGTGAAGCAAGAAACCACTTCCAAAACTAACCTCAACAATCCATCAACTCCCATATAGTCACTCTCAAACTCAAACTCTAATGCATACATAATTCTTAAATCGTCATCATCATCACCATCATCCCATGATCATATATTATCATAAATACTCTTAAGTACAAATTTCATAATCCATTCATACATAAATAAGTCCCAATTAATTACATACTCCAAAAAATTTTAAACTATACATGCCATAATTAACAAATTGTGAATACTCAAATTTTGAGGCTCAAAAAGCCAATTTTCCCGGACTACAAACAGTCCGGCCGGACCAGAGGCCATTTTGGAAATTTACCGAAAGTATGCCAATATGGTACTTAAAACGTACGGGAAGTTGCGAGGATCGCGGAACTGATCCCGAAATATTTTTTGGAGGTCCGAAACTCCTGAAAAAGCCTCCGGAACATAAAATTAGAAAGTCCGCGACTGCGGCGGCCCCCCTTCACGGCGACGGCGGCGGCGGCAGCTGCTGGCGACAGTGGCTGCGGCCGCCCTTCACGGTGGCAGCAGCCGCCCTCACCGGCGGTAGCGGCCGCCGGCGATGGTGGCGGCGGCGGCCCTCCTCGGCGGGAGCTGCCGCCCTCAGTCCTTTTTTGGCTTATAAATACAGTCCCGGGTCTTCATTCCAACTCACTCAGTCTGTGTTGACGGACGCTCCTTCTCCCTAACCTGGAGCTAAGAAGTGGCCGACGACTGACTCAGGTAATAACGAAACCCTGTTTATTTAATTTCAGTATCATCTGCATAATTTCTCTTCTACTCCAAATTTTGAATTCTGGCATAAATGCATTTCACGTCATCAGATTAGGCAAATAAATTGCCTCAATTAAATATGACTAAGCCTAAAATGCCCGGTTAATCAATAATCGTGGTATTAAAGCCTAGATCCGACAATATTGGCTAAAAAGCCTAGTTAATCAATAACTATGGTGAAATTGCCTTTATTTCGAATAATCCGGCTTAAGTCCAATTAATCAATAATTATGGCTAAAAGCCTTAATCAATCACAGTGTGGCAACAAATTGCCTAAATCAAATCATTTTGCCTAAAAGCCTTCAAATTAATCAATCTTTTGGCTAAAAGCCTTAAAATCAAGCATTTCGGCGTCAAACGCCCAATCAATCAATTTTTGGCAAACAATTGCCTAAATCAAATCATTTTGGCTAAAGGCCTTCAAATTAATCAATCTTTTAGCTAAAAACCTTAAAGTCAAGCATTTTGGCGACAAACGCCCAATCAATTTTTCGGCAACAAATTGCCTAAATCATTTTGGCTAAAAGCCTTAAATCAACATTTTTTTGGCAACTAATGCCTAAAAATCAATCAATTCTTTGGAAAAAGGCCTAAACAAAATGCACAAAGCATACACACACTCATCCATTAAGCATACCCATTCAAAGCCCTTTAAAAAAGGCCTATCGAACTACGTTGACTTTGATCTTCCATTCAAACGGAAGTACGTAGGCACGTTTGGGATTTAACCCCGAGCGGCAAGTCGAAATCACATAAACATTTTAATTGGTCCAATTGCTTCATTCACCTTGCAAAGCATTTCATTCATCGGTTAGTTCATCAACATGACATGGTCTCGGGATCCACCTCGGGTTTGCGGATTATGCCTTAAACATTGGGTTAATTAATCTAGTAATTAGGTTAATTAAAATCGGAGTCACTTAGGGTTTTTCCTAGTTTACCCTAAAATAATTAAACAATGTGGCGACTCATACATTCACGTGCATTTCTGCCCTTAGTCACATGCATTTTTTATGCCTGTTTTTGGGGGAGGGGTTCACACAAATGCATAAACGACATAATCTAAACTAACAAAATGAATATCTTTCTGCTCTAATGCTGATACTCTGGTCTTCTACCAGCACCCTCGATCAACAATCTACGCGTGATAAAAATCAACGTGTTAAGTATAAAACTCAGTGGTGCTCACAAATCACATACATCCAAAATATTGTGATGGCAACATACATTCAAATCAAGATTCCACAATCAAGATCATAATCATGTAATCATGAGGATAGTAAACATGCATAAGCATTTATGGTACATGTAATTATTTTAAACATATATATCAATAGTGTTCATAATTAACTCATATCATATCATATAAATCATACTTAAGCATTTATACTACATATAGGCATGTTAAACATGTGAATCTAGATTTCTCATAATCATATTATATAACTTCACTTAATAGCATAATACATAAGCATAAGCTAAAAATATATAATATCCTTCTATAAAGTATAAGACATATAAATCATGAATTTCAAGCAAGTATATCATAAGTAAATCATAAACTCATAAATACACATGTCATGAATTATTATCTTATTAAGTAAATTTCTTTCCTTTTTAACTTGTAAAACTCACATATACTTAGAAGAAAATGAAGCAGATTAGATTTCAAAAACATAATCAGAGATGCTTTAGAAACCAACAAAACCAAAGAGGCTTTAAAAGCCAATAGAATCAGAGAGGCTTTAACAAGCCTAACAGAATCAGATGGACTTTAAAAGCCTAACAGAATCAGATAGAGCGCGTCCGCTCATATAGAGGGCACCCACGTGCCAAGTATATGATCATAGCTATATCCAATAACAGAAAGGCATCAAATGTCGAGCATGCTCATAACAGAATAAATCCAAATCACACAACAATTTCACACCAAATATTAGAGCCCAAGACTTTATTTGTTTTCTTTAAATCATAAAAGTACTCATAATACTTTACTTATTCAGATAGTACATAGCTTATACATGTTTTCTCTTAATTCATATGTCCTTGAAACCATTTAACACATGGAAAGTCGTATATGCCTTAAGTCGAAGTAATTAGGATAAAATCCTCATAATTATACATATCAAGTCATCAGTCTTAAGTATATATATATATTAGGCAACTAATACTCTGGTAAGACTTGCCACTAGTGATACTGAATTTGATGGGAAGATGCATCATAGAAGAAAGCAACAATCTACCAGAATATGCACCCGGAGTATGGCACAAGCTTCTACCCTCACCCATACCTCATGAATTGTTTATTCTGGAATGTATGTGGGATAGCCTCCAGGTGCCAAAGGCTGTGCCAATTAATCAACAAATGGCACATTGATATAGCTGCTATTATGGAACCCATGGTTAGTTATACTAAAATCCATAATTTTGCTTTGAAGACTGGTATGGGTAGATACATTCATGCTTATGATAATAAAATCTGGATTCTTTGGAACCCAGACAAATTTACACTTCTTCAACAGGCTCCTTATAATCAAATAGTACACTGCCTCTTCCAATGTACCCAAACAAGGCTAAAATTCTGGTTTAGTGCAGTATATGGTGAACATACCCAGCAAGCAAGGAAAACATTATGGGAAGAGATAACTCGAAAAGCTAAAGACACTGCTATTGGATGGTTATTGGGGGGTGACTTCAATGCAATATCAAGTCTGGAACATCACAAAGGACCCTCCACTCCCAATATTTCATATATAGCAGATTTTCAGCGATGTATAGAAGAAAGATACCTATTGGAGAATGACACTTTGGGCAAATCTTATACCTGGACTGGTATTCGAAGTAATGGGAGGATCTGGAGAAGAATTGATAGAGTATTCCACAACCTTCCAATGACAGACATTTTCCCCAACCTTACCACTCAAATTCTAGCCAGAGGAACCTCAGATCATAATCCTTTACTCTTGAAAGGTTGGCTGCCTCAGGGACAGGGACCAAAAAGCTTCAGATTTCTTAATGTTTGGACTTCCCATCACTCATTTCATGACACTGTTAAGAAAAGTTGGGACTCTAATCCTCCTTGTAATGGCATGCATGGTCTAATGCTCAAGCTTAAATTTCTTAAAGAAGCACTCAGAAGATGGAACTCAGAGGTCTTTGGGAATATTTTTGACAAAATTAACAAGGCAGAAATAACAGCAAGGGAGGCAGAAATAATTTTTGAAAATAATCCAACAGCAGCAAATAGAGCTCTAGCATTCCAAAGAAGGGCAGAACTGACAAAAGCAACTAATGAGGAGTACTACTACTGGAAGCAAAAGGCAAATGTGAAGTGGCTTAAGGAAGGTGATGCAAATACAAAATTCTACCATACCCTAACCAAAGAAAAAAGAAGACAGCAAGCTATCTTAACCATTAAAAGGGAGGATGGAACATGGACTGATAATCAAGATGAAATCAAAGAGGAGGCCATCCAATTTTTCTCTAATCTGTACCAATTTCAACCAGTGGAGGAAGATGAGGATTTCTTCTCAAGTATACTAAGGATCATCACACAAGAAGATAACTCACATTTGTTATCCATCCCAAATGAAAAGGAAATTAAGGAAGCAATATGGGATTTGCATCCAGATAGTTCAGCAGGTCCAGACGGTTACAATGGATATTTCTTTAGAAAATGTTGGGATATTATTCATACTGATGTCACCTCAGCTTGCCAAGAATTTTTTCTGGGGGTGAAAATTCCAAAAGCTGCAGGAAGCACCCTAATTGCTCTTATTCCCAAGACTGAAAGTCCTAATAGAATGGATCAATTCAGGCCAATATGCTTATCAACCTTCTTTAGCAAAATCCTCACCAAGATACTAGCAACCAGGCTCTCTAAAGTTCTACACAAGATAATATCAGTGGAACAGGCTGGTTTTATCCCAGGAAGAAGCATTCATCAACATATATTAATAGCCAAGGAAATGATTCACCTTTTGGACAAAAAAGTGAGAGGGGGGAACCTAGTTATCAAGCTTGACATGAAGAAGGCATTTGATATGATGTCCTGGACCTACATTTCAAAGATATTGAATGCATTTGGATTCTCTCCTAAATTCCAAGATCTTATTATTCAATTTCTAGACAGTACCTACCTCTCAATTTTAATTAATGGAAGTCCACAAGGTTTCTTCAAACCAAGTAGAGGGGTAAAGCAAGGAGACCCACTTTCCCCCCTACTTTTTATCATTGCTTCTGAGGGTTTCTCCAGAGGCTTTAACAAGCTTTTCACATCAGGAGTTCTTACACCATATTCTCTGGGAAGACACTCTCAACTGGTCAGTCACCTAGCCTATGCAGATGACTTAATACTATTCACCAATGGAAGTTTGCCTAATCTGTTGAAACTCAAGCATTTCCTTAATAGATTCCAATCAGTATCAAGACAAAGGATAAATCTCCAAAAAAGTCATTTCATAGCATCAGAAAAATTGGGGAGCCACAAACTTAGAGAAATGGAGAGAGCCCTGGGTATGTCAAGGAGCAGTCAGCCCTTTGAATATCTAGGTGCTCAGATATTCAAGGGAATCAATAGAACTAAATACTGCACCAAACTCCTTAATCTATTTGACAAAAAACTCAATGGATGGTTCAAGCCAACTCTATCTCCAAGTGGTAGACTAGTCCTGATAAAGCATGTCCTAAGTGCCATCCCTCTACATAATATGGCAGCTTCCCCTCTTCCAAAATCAGTTATAAAACTTTTAAACAAGAAAATGGCAAGGTTCTTCTGGGGCTCAACAACTGATGTAAATAAGCATCAATGGGTGAAGTGGAGTAAACTATGCATGCCTACTACACAGGGAGGTCTAGGAATCAGAAGCATAGACAAACTTCAGAAATCCATAAATTTAAAAATTTGGGAAGACTATGTTGCTAATAACTCTTGGTGGGGACATTTTATGCATTCAAGATATCCAAGGGGGGACAACTTTATTGCCAAACTTGTGGACTCTCCTATTTGGAAAACTATCTGTTCTTTCAACGATAGAGGGAAGGAGTTGATAGCAGAAGTTCCTAAGGATCCAAACACAACCACTCACTCTCTATCTCAGATTTATACATGGTGTCAAGGACAGACCACAGGCTCATTCATAGACAAAGCAATATGGAGTTTCAAACAAGTTCCAAAAATTAAGGTTTTCTTATGGAAACTTTTCAATAGAAGTCTAGCTGTGCCTGACAATTTGTGGAAGATAGGGTTCCACCTACCCACCCAATGCCCTTTTTGCAAGAAAGACGAAGCTACCAATAACCATATGTTTTATACATGTACAAAAGTTAAAACAATATGGTTTTTCTTTGCTGATATTTTGGACTTGCAGGTAATAACAGCTAATAACTATCACCAGATATGCATGCAGGGGAGAAAGATATTGTCAAAATCATAAGGGGTGTGCTACCAGGAATTATTACTTGGCACATATGGAAAACATATAACAACATCACTCATGGTGAGGAACAATTCAATCAGAACAGGCTGATACAGGAAATTACATGGATGACTTACCGTTGGGCAATGAATCTTGAGCATTCCAGACTAGCCAAAAATCACGAAAGACTAATTCTTGCAAAGCTTACTCCCCAATATCACTTACACATTTCGGATAGAATAATTAGAGTCAGTTGGGTACCACCAGACAAAAATAAACTTAAAATCAACACAGATGGAGTGAAGGGAAGAAATGGAGGGGCTGGCACTGTGATCGTTAGGGATTACCAAGGAAGATTCATAGCTGGTCTATCTTTCAAAATTGACGCTTCACACTCGCTAGATTTGGCGACGGAAGCTGCTTTCAAGGGAACTCTCTGGGCAATTAACCTAGGTGAAATTCAATGTTTGGAGACCGACTCTATGGATTTGAAGAAACGGACTGAAACGGCAAATGATAACTGGGTCTTCAAAAAATTGCTGGTGGAGTATAACATTCACATTCAACATATTTTTAGAGAAGGGAACCAAGCTGCCCACCATTTAGCTTCATTTTCTCTTAAACATAATTTGTACTCAACTTTTATTACATTCTCAAGTTTGCCCAAAATAGTTAGGGGGGCTATTCTTACCGATGTATCTTTTCCTATTTTTCATTATCAATAAAATATATATTTCTTAAAATATATATATATATATATATATATATTTTAAGAAATGAAGACTCAAGACTAAAAATAAAGACTAATGACTAAACTAAAGAAAACAAAAACTAAAGACTTTAATGAAAACAATGACCTATGCTTTTTAGACTAAAGACTTTAGACTATTGACTTATGACTTTAATTTTTTATCGTATCTTTGAAAACAAAACCAAAGATAAAGAATTTAAGACTTGATTTTAAACAAAGACTAAGAATTACAAGTCATATATATGTAGAGAGCTAAGATTATTACTAGGATTTAAATAAATACAGATACAAATATTTAAAGATAAATTATAACTGTGAACTAAAATACTATGATTAATTGGGTTTATATGAATACTTATATAATTCATTAAGTATGATTTTACTTCAGAATTAACATACAATTTACACAATATTTCTGATGTGGAAGATCAGACTAAGCTGCATCCACAGAGCATACTTATGACAAATTTAATCAACAATTTAGCACAAAGGTTTAGGGTTCCTGCAACCTTAACCTGGGATCCCCAGAATTAAGTCAGAGTGTGGAAGGAGAAGAGAAAGGTGCCGTAAACACGGACTTATATTCGTAGCAGTTTAAGATAAAATACAAACTTCATTTACTTACAAAATATAAATACAAGATTTAAAACTTACAAGAGTTTTAGATTTAGACTTTCTCCAACTTGATCGCTTACAGCTTGAACTAGGAGCGAAGAAGGAGAGAGGGATTATGGTTAATTTAACTAAAAACTAAACTTATTCCTCCACAAGGGGAGAGGCTCCCTTTATATATAAAAACAAAGAATCGTTCTTGTTTACTTTTACTGTTGATACACATTACTCTGTCTGTCACGAAGTTTTACTGTAGAGGAATAGTGCTTGGTCGGTTATTGGAGCTTGCCTTTTACTGTAGAAGCATGTGAAGGAATAAGGTTCCTTCTGCCATTTAATCAGATGAGGACGAAGTGTCCTTCTTTTTCTTTTCTTTTCTTTTCACTTTGCTTTTTTGTTTTAACTTTGCTTTTCCATTTTTTTTTTGCCAGTTTTACTTTTTACTATTATTGATTGAAGAATATCATCATTACGATCTTTACTTGAAACAAGGGAAGATGATGATGTTGACGAAGATGAGGACGCCATGTCTGCCCATTTGGCTTTGCCTTTAAGACTGGGTTTGGATGACGATTTAACTGAAGAAACTGCTGGCGGTTTACTTGATGAGGGTTTTATTGGAGAATCAGAGCCTGTGGAAAGCTGCTGGAACATTTCCTGGCAAATTCTTTTATACTCATTAGGTGTTTTAGCCGCTGCTAACCTGGCTTGACACTGTGCTTTTTGGATTCCAAATGTAGGTTGATCCTTTAAAGCAAGAGTTGTAGCATAGGTTAATGCAGGTGTACCAGAAAGTTTAGTTCGAATCCATTGATCGATTTTAAGTTCAGTGGTAGAGTTCTTGAAAGAGCCCCACCATTTAATCTTGTGTCATTTTACCAACATAGGAATTTGAGTTCCTATGGCATACTGAGTGTCCAAATACCATTGATATACCCAGGGCGTAAAGAAGGCCATACAATAGTACATTAAGGATGGAATATGGGCTTCTTCAGGTCTAGGTTTATAATGGGCTTTAAAGTACTGATATAAAGAGATGATAGGAGGAGGGAGAATATCATTGGATAAACCCCTTGTTTGCCACCATTTTTTAAACCAGTTTGGAATCTTTAAATTAGTACGAAAAGACTGATCAAAATAAATTAACCACGAATGAGTAGCAGTGGGATTTTGAATAGAGAAAACTTTTTCCCATGCGTCTTTATAGTCAAAATAATTATAAGTAGTACTATGCACATGCTTATATAAAACTTTGAATTTTACTGGAGTATAAAGGGATGGAGCAGGCCAATCTTTAGGATGAATAACTCTTTGGATTTTTATGGAAGAGTACAAAATAATAGATTTATTTTTAGGATCAAAATTATGTTTAATTTTTACAGAGTCAGTATCAAGTAAGATATTATGATAATATTCCTGAGGTTTTGAAAGATCATTTGGAGTAAAATACCAATCCTCAGGGTAATAGTGTTTTAAAATTGACCAAGGATTAATATTGTTATATCCATCCTCGATCTCAATTTCATAATCAAAAATATTTTTAACAAACCATTTATGTATACTTTGAGTGGTATACTGGATTTTTGGCAAATCCATAGCCATTAACGGATTTGATAAGTCTTTACTGCCTACCGTTTGAGACAGACTAGCCGTACCATGAACGGGTACGATCGTTTTAAGTTTAGAAGACATACCTGCATCCTCTGTGGAAGAAGATGCTATACCTTGCAACGCCTTTAAAACTTCCGGGGATTGACTGAGTTGTTCAATCCATTTTTGAAGATCTTTAGAAGTTTTAGTGTTTAAAGTTGAGGTTTTAGTGAGGTCTTCGGAATGCTCTGAAAGAGCTTTAGTGGGTGAGTCAGAGTCCTCTTTAATGGCTTTACCCTTGTCCTTTTTCTTTCGCATTGTGCTGTAAGAATTCGCGAGTAAGAAAGTCTGGAATATTATTTTTATGACCAGGAATAAATTCAATATCAAAATCAAAAATACTTAATAATGCTTGCAATCTTGCAAAAATTTGTTTAGAGGCAAGATTTTTAACATCTTTTTGTAAAACATCTTTAGCAGATTGACAATCAATATGTAATAAAAATTTTTGGTTTAATAAATCAGACTGAAATTTATTTATACATATTACTATACTCAAAATTTCTTTTTTAATAGTGGAGTAGTTAAGTTGAGTGGGAGTCCAATGGCCTGAAGTGTATTGGATTATACGTTTTTTACCATCAAGTTGTTGATTTAAAATACCACCATATCCTATATCCGAAGCATCAGTTTCAACAATTTTAAATGCTGTAGGATTAGGAATATATAAATATGGTATTTCTTTTACTAAAGATTTTATCTTTTGAACTATTTGAGTATGCTTATCCGTCCAGGGACTAGCATTTTTTCTTAATCTATCATGCAGAGGTTTTATCATACAATTTAAGTTTGGGTAAAAATCTATTACATAATTTAAACATCCAAGAAATCTTTGTAATTGGAGTTTATTAGAAATTTCATCTGGAAATTTTTCTCCAAATACCAAAGTTCTTTCTATGGGTTGAATTTTACGTTGCTCAATATAATGACCCAAAAATCTGATTTTAGTTTTAAACAAGTCCATTTTAGTTTTACTTAAGGCCAAACCATTTTGCCGAATTACCATACAAAATGTTTTTAAGTGTGTGAAATGTTCATGAAGAGTTGTACTAAAAATAAGTACATCATCAATATATACAATACAAAATTTAGAATAAGGATTAAAAATATCATTCATGATCCTCTGAAATTCAGAAGGAGCATTTTTTAAACCAAAAGGCATTACATTCCATTCATATTGACCAAATGGAACTGTAAATGCTGTTTTATATCTATCTTTAGGATCAATTTGAATCTGCCAGTAACCAGATTTCATATCAAATTTACTAAAAATATTTGCATTATATAATTTCTTTAAAAGATCTTTTTTATTGGGAATTGGATATCTTATCCATTTTAAAGCTGTATTTAATGGTTTATAATTTATTACTAATCTGGGAACACCTCGTTCTATTTCAGCATTTTTATTGACATAAAAAGCTGCACAAATAATTTCATTGTCTTGATATTTTAATTTACTAATTGTTTTAGGAGGAAAATCACTTTTTAATGTTTGATCATTTACTATCCATTCTGGTCTTTTATCTCTTATAGTAATTGGATTTACACTTTTATCAGATTTATTTTCTTTAATTAATTTATACCATTCAAAGAATTTAAGTTCAGTTTGGTTACTTAATTTATAATCTAAATATTCATATTTTAATTCTTCAAAAGAGTAAGTTTTTAATATCTTTTTCATTTTAATTAAATTTTTGGTTTTAGATATTTCTTTGATTAAGCTTTTCTCAATATCATCTTTACTAAGAACATTTAATTCTCTGTTTATATCACTAACATTTTCAGTTATAGTTGAAGCCGTTGGTGATTCTGGAGATGTATGAACTAAGTTGGACTGTTGATTAACATAATTATCTATAGGATTATAAACTGCCTGTGGGATAGAATGACTATAATCGACTCCTTTCATTTTATTTGGAATATCCGAAGTGGAATACCTAGGTTTTACTAAAGTCTGAATAATAGGTTTATGCTCAGGTTCTTTATATTTAGCATAGATCACAGAAGGTATAGAGGAACTTAGTTTATCATTTTCATCTGTTGTCACAGAGGAAGATGACCGTGTATACCTCATACTTTGACTTCTATTAAATTTTAATGTAACCTTACCATCTTCAAATTATTCTATTTTTTGTAAATTGATGTTTGGTTTTACTTTATCAATAACTGGAGGAGGTACAACCCCTCTAAAATCCATTCATCTGGAAGTGTTATATCCTTCCATTGGATGGTTTTAGGAATTACTGTGTTTGTTTTAGTCAAATCTGTTTGAAGAAATCTTGTTTCACCAATTTTAGGTTGTAATTTATATTTAGTACCAAAAGCTGAATTCATTGCCTTATAATGAATTTTATATATTAAAGCTATAGGAATTTATCCTTGCTTCATCTTATAATTATGAGTTTTAATTTCCAAAACTATACTTTCTAAAATATTTAAATCATTTAATGAGACAGTCATATCTGGATAGACCTCAAAGGAGATCGGTCCTTCACTTAAGCTAGTTTCAACTGATCCTAATAAAGAATCTTGAAAATTTAAAAATCTAGCATCTCTGACTACTGCAAGAATACTAGTATTTAATCCTGCTCTGGTTAAAGGTTTTATTCCTACTTGAATTAACCCTATATGAATATATTTATATTTTTTACTTTTATGATGTTGCAAAGTTTTAGAAGACAAAAGAGTTATCCTTTCAAAGGGTTTACTTAATTGAAAATCTCTTTCTTCGGTTTTAATTACATAATCTGTTTTAAATAAATTAAATTTGGAAACTTTATATATTTGCTCTTTATCAACTTTAGGAATTTCCCATTCATCAATTGCTTTACTAAAATCTTGCAAAATTAATTCATTTCTATTTATGACTCTTTTAATTTCTGAATTATCGGAGTCTTCAGATCTATTACTACTAGCCGATCTACATAAGAAAGGATCCATTTTATAATATACGATAAAATTTTTTGACTACCTGGTTATACCCTTCCTGGTTATACCCGCTAGATGCCACTCACATGGGACTTACTCATGGGTTCAGTAGGCAAAGCCAAAACCTTTTATTATATATCATAAAATGAAGACTTTTTTATGTATCTCTACTACGTAGCACTAAATCTAATGGCTCTGATACCAACAAAGACTTGCTTTATTTTATTATCAACAAAGACTTGCTTTAATTTGTCATAAACAAAACCAACAAAACCAATAAAAACATAACCAATAAAAAGATGACTATGACTACTGAAATTAAATTCCAACTAAAGACTAAAGACTTTGATTTTAGACAAAGACTAAGACTAATGACTTTATGACTAAAGACTTTAAAAACAAAAGACTTATGCTTTTTAATTTTTATCGTATATAAACTTAGACTAATGACTAATGACTTTAAAGTAGACTAAAGACTGAAGAATTATAAGTCATATATATGTAGAGAGCTAAGATTATTACTAGGATTTAAATAAATACAGATACAAATATTTAAAGATAAATTATAACTGTGAACTAAAATACTATGATTAATTGGATTTATATGAATACTTATATAATTCATTAAGTATGATTTTACTTCAGAATTAACATACAGTTTACACAATATTTCTGATGTGGAAGATCAGACTAAGCTGCATCCACAGAGCATACTTATGACAAATTTAATCAACAATTTAGCTCAAAAGGTTTAGGGTTCCTACAACCTTAACCTAGGATCCCCAGAATTAAGTCAGAGTGTGGAGGGAGAAGAGAAAGGTGCCGTAAACACAGACTTATATTCGTAGCAGTTTAAGATAAAATAAAACTTTATTTATTTACAAAATATAAATACAAGATTTAAAACTTACAAGAGTTTTAGATTTAGACTTTCTCCAACTTGAACGCTTACAGCTTGAACTAGGAGCGAAGAAGGAGAGAGGGATTATGGTTAATTTAACTAAAAACTAAACTTATGCCTTCACAGGGGAGAGGCTCCCTTTATATAGAAAAAAAAAGGGTTTTACTGGACAACAAAAAGGGTTGGTGGGACTATCATCTCACTGAACAACAACAACTAGAAATTTTAAATTCAATTCAAATCAATGATGAAGGTGAACCTATATATGATGAAAATGGTGAAGTAATTCAGGATGCTGTGTCATCTTTAATTCTCACTATTTCACTTCATTTTATTGGAGATCCATCTCACTTAAAAGATAAAAATGCAGAATTACTTAGTAATTTAAAATGTAAACACTTAGGTAATTTTCAAGAATATAAAACTACTTTTCTAACTAGGTTAATGTTAAGAGAAGACTCTAATCAAAGCTTCTGGAAAGAAAAGTTTTTGGCTGGACTACCTTATTTCTTAGGAGAAAAAGTTAGGAACAATATTAAACAACAATATGGTCAACCTATACCATACAGTAAATTAATTTATGGTCAATTAATTAGTATAATTCAAAAAGAAGGTTTACAAATTTGTCATGATTTAAAACTTCAACGAACAATAAAATATGAAATGCAGAAAACTAAAAAAGAATTAGGATCATTTTGTAAACAATTTGATTATACTTTAAAATCTCCACAAAAATGTGATGGGCAATGCTCGCGAACACATAAATCTAAAAAACAGTATAAAAATAAATATTATAAAAGACAATACAGGTCTACACCTAGTCAAGATAAATTTTATTCTAAAGAAAAATATAAACCCCATAGGAAGTCTAAAAGAAAGAAACAAGCTATAAATTCAAATAAAACCTCTTATAAAGATTTAACTTGTTATAATTGTGGTAAAAGGGAACATACTTCAAAATTTTGTAAATTTAATAAAAAGTTAAATGAATTACATTTAGATGAAGAAGTGTTAAATAAAATCCATGAATTATATCTTGATTCTGATTCTTCAGAATCTGAGGTTATAGAAAGTGAAAATCAAATTGATGAATTAGGTACAATAACTAGTTCATCTGATTATTCTATAAATATGTTAACTAAAGATCAGAGTACGCTTTTGGAAGTAGTAAATTCTATAGATGACCAAGACACTAAAGCTAAACTCCTTCAAAAACTCATTAAAAGTTTTAATGAAACCCAGATAGTAAAAGAGGATATAACTCCTAAAATTCAACATAATACTTATGATCTCACAACTATATTAAATAAAAATAAGCATAAAAAAGTAGAAGCAGAAAATTCCACTAGTAATTTAAAAAATGAAGTTAGAAATTTAAAGAAGGAAGTTAGTGAATTAAAACGACAATTTCAACTTCATGATAGACTAATAAAAGTATTAGAATCTCAACTTATTTCTAGTTCTTCTTCTGATGAAGCAGAACCAGATAAAGATGAAACAAATCAATTAGATGAAGATGTAGATAGTAATTTTCTAAACTTATTACAAGAAATCACTTCAAGAAAATATTTGGTAAAAATAAACATTCAGGTAAATGATTTTATGATAGATGCAATTGCACTGTTTGATACAGGTGCAGATTTAAATTGTATAAAATCAGATTTAATCCCTAAAAGATATTGGTCAAAAACTAATGAAAAACTAAGTACTGCAAAAAAATCTAAATTAGAAATTATAGGTAAAAAGATGCACAAATAGTAAACCAAGGTTTAGAAATAAACACAGTATTTTTGTTATCACCTCAAATAAATTATATGGTTATATTAGGAACTCCTTTTATAAACCTAATAACACCATACTCAGTTAAAGAGGATTGTATTAAATTTAAAATAAGAAATAGTACAATTAAGTTAGAATTCACTGAAAAACCTAAGAAGAAGCAATTAAATCTCTTAAAAGCTCATTCAATTAAAATATTAGAAATCAATTATTTAATTAAATCTAGAGAAGAAGATTTAAAAGATGCAACAAATAATATGTGTTTAAACAAAATTAAACAACAATTAGAGACTAAAGAAATACAAGATAAAATCACAACATTAAAAGAATCTATGGAAAAGGAACTATGTGCTGATCATCCACATGCTTTTTGGAATCGTAAACAACACATAGTAGATTTACCATATGAAAAAGATTTTGATGAAAAAACTATTAAAACTAAAGCTAGACCAATTCAGATGAATTCTGAATTAATAGAGCATTGTAAAAATGAAATTCAGGATTTACTCAATAAAAAATTAATATCTAAATCTAGAAGCCCATGGTCTTGTGCAGCTTTTTATGTCAATAAAAATGCTGAAATAGAACGTGGTGTTCCGAGATTAGTACTAAATTATAAACCATTAAATACGGCTTTAAAATGGATTAGATATCCAATTCCTAATAAAAAAGATCTTCTAAAAAAATTATATAAAGCAAATATTTTCAGTAAATTTGATATGAAATCTGGATATTGGCAGATTCAAATTGATCCTAATGATAGATATAAAACTGCATTTACAGTTCCATTTGGTCAATATGAATGGAATGTAATGCCTTTTGGACTGAAAAATGCTCCTTCTGAATTTCAGAGGATTATGAATGATATTTTTAATCCTTATTCTAAATTTTGTATTGTATATATTGATGATGTACTTATTTTTAGTACAACTCTTCATGAACATTTCACACACTTAAAAACATTTTGTATGGTAATTCGGCAAAATGGTTTGGCCTTAAGTAAAACTAAAATGGACTTGTTTAAAACT